>NW_015551080.1:168933-169149 GCF_001515605.1 Sinocyclocheilus anshuiensis | reverse complement strand
CTACCTACCTATCTATCTATCTATCTATAAATTATCTATCTATCTATCTATCTATCTATCTATCTATCTATCAATATCTAATATCTATCTATCTATCTATCTATCTGAATATCTATCTATCTATCTGTCTATCTATCTAATCTATCATCTATCTGAATATCTATCTGAATATCTATCTATCTATCTATCTATCTGAATATCTATCTTGTCTATCTA
>NW_015551080.1:168145-168708 GCF_001515605.1 Sinocyclocheilus anshuiensis | reverse complement strand
TATCTATCTATCTATCTGAATATCTATCTATCTATCTATCTATCTCTATCTATCTATCTCTCTCTCTATCTCTATCTATCTGAATATCTATCTCTCTCTCTCTCTCTATCTATCTGAATATCTATCTCTCTCTCTATCTATCTATCTATCTATCTGAATATCTATCTATCTATCTCTATCTATCTGAATATCTATCTATCTATCTATCTATCTATCTGAATATCTATCTCTCTATCTATCTATCTCTCTCTCTATCTATCTATCTATCTATCTGAATATCTATCTCTCTCTCTATCTATCTATCTATCTATCTGAATATCTATCTATCTATCTCTATCTATCTGAATATCTATCTATCTATCTATCTATCTATCTGAATATCTATCTCTCTATCTATCTATCTCTCTCTCTATCTATCTATCTATCTATCTGAATATCTATCTCTCTCTCTATCTATCTATCTATCTATCTGAATATCTATCTATCTATCTCTATCTATCTGAATATCTATCTATCTATCTATCTATCTATCTATCTGAATATCTATCTATCTATCTATCTAT
>NW_015551080.1:159895-167974 GCF_001515605.1 Sinocyclocheilus anshuiensis | reverse complement strand
AATATCTATCTATCTATCTCTCTATCTATCTGAATATCTATCTCTCTATCTATCTCTATCTATCTGAATATCTATCTATCTCTATCTGAATATCTATCTATCTATCTATCTCTCTATCTATCTCTATCTGAATATCTATCTATCTATCTATCTATCTATCTATCTGAATATCTATCTATCTATCTATCTGAATATCTATCTATCTATCTGAATATCCATCAATCTATCTATCTATCTATCTCTATCAGAGATATTGTAAGGTATGTATAATGTGCAATATGTAGACTGTCTCTTGCTGTAGCATGTTCCCAACAAATTAAGCAGCCTTAGGCATCGAATTGCATTCAGGGAAAGCATAATTACTCTGCGCACGTCTGTTTGCTTTCGCAGGGACGCAGCATTCTGCGTGTGTTTTTCCTGCATCTAGTATTCATGACTGTTCAGATGAACGCGTGTATATCTGCCTGCATCTGTGGCTGCGATTTACACGAATGGCTGCTCTTGACCTCTGGGCAAGTTTCCATGTACAGGTACAAACTAAGCTGAACAGGACCATGGGATTTTACAGTCCGGTAAACCCCGACTGGGACTCCACAACAATAAACCTCCATTACAAATCAAGCAGGAAACATCTGAACCAATGAGACTGTGAGAGCGACGACTCATTTGTATAGCACTATAAATACACCATCATAGTTGAACACTCACTAATAAATCGGTTCAAATGTCAGCATGTAAAAACCAATGCGTGGAAATCTGCTTGTATACTGTACACTGGTGAAGGGAAAACATCAATAAAATTCATGAACTTGTAATAAAAATACTCACCACTCGTTTTTCTCTGAAGTCTATTCCCACTGTGGTGATGAATTTGGAGTTGAATTTGCCGTCTGTGTACTGATATAAGAAGCTGGTCTTTCCCACCCCAGAGTCCCCCAGCGCGAGGAACTTGATGAGATAATCATAGTCCCCATCAGACATACTGAGAGCTGAACGAGGACCTGTGATGAACAAACACATAAAAAAGTCAAAATTGCAAGATATAAACTCAGAATTCAGACTTTTTTTTCTTGCAATTCCAAGTTTACATCTCACAATTCTGATTTTTTTTCTCTGAATTCAGAGTTTATATCTCACAATTCTGTTTTTGGCCACAGAATAAAAAATAAAAAGGTAACTGCAACTTTTTATCTCACAATTCTGACTTTTTCTCGCAACTGGGATATTATATCTGACAATTTGATACAAACTCCGAATTGCAAGAAAAAGTCTGAATTGTCAGATAAAAATATTACTTTTTTTTTTTTAATCCTGTGAAGGAAACAAATTTCCATACTTTTCATTTAATTTTAAAGTTGTAGTAATTTTGTTGTGTTTTTTCATTTTTATCCGGTTTTTTTTTTATATATGTCTTCATAGTTTTTAGTTTTAGCTTATTTACTTTGTTATTTTAGTACTTAAACTCAACTAAACAAAAATTAGTTTTTTGATATTAGATTTTATTTAAAGGGGTCATATGATGCGATTTCAAGTTTTCCTTGTCTGTTCCCCTTTCGGGCTTGAACTGATGGTAAAACTAATGACATTATTTACTGTCTTTACATTTATTTTGAAAGCTGAAGCTGCGATTATGGTAAGGGGCATTACATTTCCGACGAGTGCTTGCGGTGTTCGGCCAATCACAATGCACTGGGTCAGCTGGCCAATCAGAGCAGACTGCGCTTGTCGGAAGGAGGGACTTTGTAGAAAACGAAGCGTTTGAGAGAGGCGGGGCATAGAGGACCTACAATAATGTACAGTATTTGAAAAATAATGTGTTTTTTGAACATTAAAGCATGTCAACATATTCTGTTACACCAAATACACAAAATAATGATCTTTAAAAAAAGCATCATATGACCCCTTTAAGCTAATGTTTATTTCATTTCAAGTAATGAAAATATTTTTTTTATAGTTTAAGTTAACATTAATAACCCTGACACAAACATTCCAGAACTCTTACAAACAAAACACTACCAACAACTTGTGAAGTTTCATGAAGTGGACATGAAACTTTCTTTCACAAATTAACTTCCACAGCATGGCAGGATAATCAAGATTCATGCTGACTTTAGAAAGACACCCAAAATGAACCCATTAGTTCCAACCAGACCAGCATTTTTCAAGCTTTTCGGTTAAAATGAAGAAAGACAGACGTTTTTATTGATGCAACAGTGCTGATTCAGTAACAGGAAACAAAAAGAAGAATTTGAGACTATTGCTAAAGTGTTGCATTTCTATTCCTGAACAGTAAATATTCTTCTGAAACCTCTTTTTTTGTCATTGATCATGAAGTCCATAAACCCTGGAGCCTAAACGAGGAAACAGACTTTGAAAAAGCAGCTTTTCATACTTGAATGCATCCACACAACGGCTTTTATTTCCCCTCACATTTGTCACCGCGGCTACAATACTGAGACATTCATCAGTTAAAAATTAAAGTGTTTCACAACCTATAATATTTAACTCAGAGGCTGCACCCGAGACAATCATTATCTGTCATTTTAGGCTTCGAAATGTTGTCATGCTCTATTTTTATCTGTCAGTAAAGTACTGTAAGTACTGCTTGGTACTGAAGCATTTTTATTTTAAGACATTCTGTGACAAGAGCTTAAGTCAAGTCTGATCAAGCTCCATGTTTCTTTTCTTTTTGTTTCTGCTCATACATTGTGAAGAAGTCAACGTATTGTAATCTGGTCTCTCCATTTAAAAATTACACAAAACCTCATTATAAGCGCTGAAAATTACAGTAAGTTTTTACAGCACATCTCACAAGATCAATGAAGGTTCCTCAATGAAAGGTGAAGTCCCGCGCAAGTTTAAGCAGTATGGGAGCTTCTAAACCTGCTCTATGATTTCATAATGTCTGGATACACATCTTGTCTTGACACGCTCACAGAGTTAGGGAGAGGAAAGCGTAGCTCGGAGTTTCTCAGACCGCATTAAAGCAGATCATATGACTGCAGAAAGAGCGTAAAAACTCAAACAAAAGGCCACATTCTTTCACGCGGCAGCGCTAAAAGCCATCCTGACCATAAGCTGCTTAACGTCTGGGACCGACCCAAGCACCCGGATCGATCCAGAGACCTTTCTTGAGCTCAACTATAGGAGAGTCGACTACAAGTTCAACACAAAACCTGATGCTATTCACAATCAGTCAGATGGTGGAAAACAGAAACATGTTTAAAAAAAAATATAATTAGAGGCTGTGTTGTGCTGAAGTTAAGGTTGTGTCGGCATGATTCATATGGAGACAGATGTCACATCGTTACTTGCATTTCTCAACTATGAGTAAGAATGTGAGCGTAGCATTAGTGAATAGTGTCTGTTATCATTTTTTCACAGCTTTTAATGCACCATATTGAATTGCCCTGTCACTAAATACACACTACCATCCAAAAGTTTGGGAGCGGTAAGATTTTTATGTTTTTGAAAGTAGTCTCTTCTGCTCACCAAGGCTGCATTTATTAGATCAAAAATACAGTAAAAATAGTAATTTCATGAAATATTATTACCATTTAAAATAACTGTTTTCTATTGTAATATAGTGTGCAATGTAATTTATTCCTGTGATCAAAGCTGAATTTTCAGCATCATTACTCCAGTCTTCAGTGTCGCATGATCTTCAGAAATCATTTTATATATATTATTTATTTATATATACACTAGAAAAGAGCACATGCATACCCCAGGCCTGACAGCTATTTTAATAACAGTTTTACTGCCTTCACAGCTGAACTAGAGTCAACAGAGTTACAAGTATTGCAGTAAATCTTACCACTGACATTGGTGCTTTGGTCTCAGGAACAAGATTACCCAGAATGCATTTCAGTGTTTAGCACAGATGAAATCAGTCACTTCATTATGACGTGTCTGGGAGGAAACGTTCAGTGTGTTTATCTAGAAGATTTGCACTCTACTGCTATCTTATATACACCAGAACTTACAGTTGTCATGATATATAACTACAGGATCCCATCTAGTTAGAAACGCATTTAACAAACAGTAGTGACAGCATTACATCAGCATGTCTAGTGGTCGACCAAAATGTGAATGTTTTTCATTGCTAATGCAGACTCTGTTCAAACATTTGGGGTCAGTAAGAACGATGCACTATTGATCGAATGTGACAGTATAAACACTTAGAATATTACAAAAGATTTCCATTTCAAATAAATGCCATTCTTTTGAACTTTCTGTTCATCAAAGAATCCTGAAAAATAAAATGAATCACGGTTTCCACAAAATTATGAAGCAGCGGAACTATTTTCAACATTGATAATAATCAGAAATGTTTCTCGAGCAGCAAATCAGCATATTAGAATGATTTCTGAAGATCATGTGACACTGAAGACTGGAGTAATGATGCTGAAAATACAGCTTTGATCACAGAAATAAATTACATTTTACTATATATTCACAGTGAAAACAGTTATTTTAAATTGTAATAATATTTCACATTTTTACAGTATTTTTGATCAAATAAATGCAGCTCTGGTGAGCAGAAGAGACTTCGTTCAAAAACATAAAAAAATAATTGACCCAACAGTTTTAAACAGTAAACAATTCAATGATAGCAAATAAGATGGAATTAAAATTGGTGAAGTTACTTATTTAACAGTATTTACTTATTTCACACACACACAAAAAAAAAGTGTATTATACATTAATATTCATTTACTGGTAGTCTGAAATTACCACTTCTGACAAACAGGCACTTGTAAATTAATGCACAAGCCGAGCATCTCAGATAAATGAGAATGCCAATGGGAAGCTCAGTCCAGGTGTATTAAAACCAATGCCAACCTCAATCATTTTAAAGTGGGGAAATATCAGCCAATGCATTGGTTTATCAGAACCTGTTGGATAATAACACTGTCACTTCTGCATGATTCCAGCGCTCTAAAGTTTACAAAAGCAGAATTTAAGTGCATGCAACAGCTGATCTTCTTAGTTGCACAGTGCTTGTGAACAAGCACAAAATCACACTCTTATGAGGACAAATCTGCTCAACTTTAAGACTGCTATTGTAAAAGGATCATACCAAGATCTGCAACTCCTAAACACAACATTCCCTTTTGCTTTTCTGTTTTTCCATACATATTGAAGTTGATTACAGCGACAGGAAAATTACATGAAATCAGATCCTCGTAAAGAGAGTTTTTACTTTCTGGAAAGTGCACCGATTTGCAAAAACAACCTCGTCTTTATGTGCTATATAAGCATGAGCACACAAACCCAGTGTTCAGGCTGCATCATCTGACACATCTGTGATGGTCATTTGACACTACATGAACTTCTGAAGACCGGCTGATGCCTTCATTTCAGTTAGACGCATCTAATTTTAACTGGCTTTCACTTGCTTTAACAATCACTAGCCGTGTGCAAGAGCTCAACCAAATGCCTGAGCTTTGAGTTCAGCTTCCTGTCCAACCAAATCAGTCCTGATGAAGACGAGGAGGCTTTTATCAGACATTCCCAGCAGAGCACCACCCTGGGCGGCACGCCAACGCTAGCGGATTCCCGAGCCGACAAACGCTTCTGCATTTCACATCGACAGTCAAGCTCTGACAAGCTGGTTTTTTTCTCTCGTCCACTTCCCTCTTCTCAAGCTGTATGTGTGAAACACAAAACTGTCATGCAGACCTAAAAAAGCCTCATAACCTTTGATCTGATGCGAGAAACATCAAGACGACGTTTTCTTTGTCCTGTTAGACATTAACATGTTAGCTATAACCTTTCAGTTATGCATGAATGAGGCATGCAGCAAAATAAATATCATCTTGAGGTAGTTGAATCAGCTCAGAAAGATCATATTTACAGGCTGAAAGCACAGGAACGACACCATAAAGTGCTAATTTTGGAATTAAGGGCGTATCAGTGAGAAAACACAATAGATGCAGTGTTAGTAAATTTGTTAAAACGAATGAATTTTTAAAAAAAAAATCATAATAGAACTAGCCTAGTTGCATGCACAACATACAACAGCATTGATCAAATATGATAGAATAAAATGATTCGGTTTACAGCACCTTCATAAACTGAATTTAAAAACACAGCTGATCTTACAATTCTGACTTTTCTTCTGAATTCTGTTTACATCTCACTATTCTGTTTCTTTTTTTTTTTTTTGTTTCTGCCAGGGAATAAAAATAAAAAAGGTAACTGCAACTTTTTATCTCACAATTGAGAGTTTATAGGCCTATCTCATAATTCCAACTTTTCTTCACAGAATTGTGAGTTTTTATTGTAATTTATATCTTGTAATTCTCAGGGGGAAAAAATGTGAGATATAAATTCTGAGAAATAAAGTCCAAATTGCGAGATGTTAACTCACAAGCTCATAATTGTCAGAAGGAAACTCTGAATAGTTAAGATATAAATTTGCAATTTCAAGAAAAAAATTCAAGCTTGTTTCCGCCACGGAATAAAATGAATTAAAAAAAAAAAAGGTAACTGACTTTGTATCTCAAAATTCAGACTTTTCTTCTGAATTGTTTTTATACCAATTCAGGAAGTCAGAATTATTATTATTATTTTTTATTCTGTGGTTGAAAAAGGCTTCCACACATTTCTACATTTATTTCTTAATATTAATAATGTTCAATTTTAATGAAAAAAAAAACTTTTTTGTGAGTTTTTATCTGAATTTGTGAGTTTTTGAGATCTTGCAATTCTGACTCTATAATTTATTTTTATAAGCCTGAGATATAAAGTCACAATTATTTATTAATTTTTTTTACCCATGACATAGGGCTGGACAATAATTCAATATCAATATGTATCGCGATATAATTTTTCAATAACGGTGACATGATTTTTAAACACATTTCCGATATTTCGATATACATTACCAGTTTCCCATACATTGATTTATTTGTGCCGTTTGACTTCGTTGAATAAACATGAGCACTGCACGTTTCAAAATCATAACACGGCGCGGGTGTTTTATATGAATGTATCTCTGAAGGGAATTGACTGTCTTCAGAAAAGTTTCGATGGCATTTTCATTTGATCTGATAAAGTAGCGTTCATGAGCGGAGCTGCTTTGATTACAGCCGTTACTGGGGAAACCGCTAGTTTTATCACTCTAAAAGCGCCTCCTGCTGGCAGAGAATGAGTTTTCATTTTAAATAAGCCCGTCTCCAGCAACACTTCCAGTTTTTGTTGTTGTTCAATTTTTTTGTTTTCTGCAGCGACTCGGAGCACTTTTCATACCCTTTTTTCTGGCTGAAGCACATTTGTTTCAATCTATAAGAATAAATTATATCGTATCGACCGAAATTAAGAAATATATCGTGATATCAATTTTGGCCATATCGTCCAGCCTTACCATGACAGAAACAAGCTTCCATAGAAAATGCTGTGTCTGAGCAATAGCAATAGTGATGCAAAGTGTACTGATAAGATTTCATCCTGACCACTGGAGATATGTGAAATTTAATCACTATCCAATGGGCTGAAAACATTCTTCATTAACTAAATAACAACCCATATCAATTTTGCTGTTGGATGGAAAAGCATCAGTGTGATTTTAGCCATAGCGAGCATAAACAGACACACTCCGGTCCCACTGACGGCTTAAATAAAGGCTCTTTTTGGGCTTTCAGAAGGACGTGGACCATAAGATTTAACATCAGGCTCATCTAATAACCATCAGAACTAAGAAGAGCCAGAGCCCCGGCCCCCATCATGTACACCTTCTACAGAGGCACCATCGAGAGCATTCTGACGAGCTGCATCACTGTGTGGTATGGTGCCTGCAACGCTTCCTGCCGCAAGACACTTCAGCGCATAGTGAGAGCAGCTGAGAAGACCGTTGGTGCCTCTCTCCCCTCCCTCCAGGACATTTACAACACCCGTCTCACCCGCAAAGCCCTCTGCATTGCAGGTGATCCCACCCACCCAACACACAGCTTCTTCAGTCTGCTGCCATCAGGGAGGAGACTGCGGAGTCTCCAGGCCAGGACCAGCAGACTGAAGGACAGCTTCATCCATCAGGCTGTCAGGAAGCTGAACTCCCTCCCGACCTTGCCCCCC
>NW_015551080.1:104721-158943 GCF_001515605.1 Sinocyclocheilus anshuiensis | reverse complement strand
TTAAAACACACACACACACACACACACACACACACACACACACACACACACACACACACACACACTCGAGTCTATGTTCATTTAATTTGCTTTCTCTAGAACAGACAGGAAAAACCGATAAGCCCATTTAAATGATCTGAGCTTTGGAAAGTTCTTCTCAGGACAGATTTCTCTCTCGAGATAGTTAAAGGAATAATTTAACCCCAAATTTCTCACTCTCATGTTCCAAATTCCAAACGATTTTCCACGCAACACAAATCAAAATGTTTTGCACAACTTTCTAACTATTCTTTTCCATGCAATGAAAGTAAACGGGGATGCAAAGCTCCCAAAATACAGACTTGTGCACTATATTCCAAGTCTTCTTTAGTTTTATGTTTGTATGTGAAACTGATATTCAAGTCAATATTTAAAAAAAAATGTATTAAAAAGCTCTCAAATTTGCAGATATTCAAATATGGCGCATTAAGACAGTGACAACAAACATTATTAGTTTATGAATGCAACTGGTGACAAAACATCAGTGTAGTTTGACGTGAAAGACATCTGATAAAGTTACCTTTTAACTGCATGGACAAAAACATGGACATTTTGCAAGAAAGGAAGAAAGAAACGACGATGAGAAATGACAACAAAAGCTCATTTTTTGGGAGGTGAAATGTTCCATGAAGTCTCAAACTTTAACAAAGAGTGTCAAATTCAGCATACCATTATAAGTGTGATTCAAAGAATAGTGTCGCAAACATATGTCTTACAAGCTACTTAAGCAATAAAGAAATGAAATTTGATCATTCAGAAGGGGAAAAAGATCCCAAAACCTGACATTCCTGACAGGTAATCAGATATGGGAGTGAAGCAGAGTATTTCCCCAGGTGAGGCTGGTAAATTCTCAGGTAACTTCTTCCTTTTTGATCAGATTCAGGTCACAATCGTATTGAGATGATTAGATATGATCCAGGATTGCGCCACGTGTGTGTGTGTGTGTGTGTGTGTGTACAGATACACAAACCCATGAACAACAGCTGTCTCTCACTAAACACACATTATTAGCATAACAAGTTCTGAGACACAGCATACAGTATATGCAACATATGTAAGATGTATACGAGCGGAGTGTTACATATTATACATGAACACGTTATAAAAACGCCAAAATGTAAGGCTTAATTAAATAAACGCGTTGAGAAGACATTATCAGACTGTTAACGTCACACTTTGTTGAGTTTAACGCATTAAACAAAACTTTACAATAACATTCGCACTTACCAAATCAGTGTTCTGAACGTTTGTTGATCTCTTTTGGGTGTTCTTTTCCGAAAATATCAAACCAGCTCAGAACAAGTGCAAGTGTGTGGTACTTTTGAAGCGATGGACACTTTGTTTCCTAAAGTTGCTCCCGCACCCACATGAAGCCCGAGTGCGTGTGACGCAACACTTCCCGTGCTTAGCTCATGAATATTAATTAGGCAGCGCTGACGTTGCTTCCTGGAGAGACCACCAGTAACGTAATTAATATTATAATGAGTCCAGCCTCCACTATGCAAATCGTCTGCCTTTCAGCCAATCAGAAAGGATCATCTGTTGAACGTCACGTTGCGTGCTTAATATTCATGAGCTAAGCATTCGCCATAGTAGGACGAGCTCCTCTGCGCCACTTCTTCTGTTCAGAACGCACGAAAATAAGCTTTAAATTGATTTAACTAGTGGTTTCTGCACCTAAAATATTGTTTTAAATAGGTACAAGTTGTGCAACAGGCTCTCGAGCGCTTTCAAAGCTGTAAGTGGGTGTGTACTGACATCTGGTGGTGTAAAATGTCAAAGGTACATGATCATTTACATTGTTAAAAACAATCTCTGGTTCTTAATATAATGTGTTGCCTGCTTAAGCATTAATGAATGTTTGCACATTATGTAAGAGATAATGAATGAGTCTCAGCATCATATAAACACTGTTGAGAAAAGCTCATGTTATACCTCGTTATTAATTTTATTTGTATAATTATATTTGAATTTGTTTTGTAATTATTATTTTTAAATTTTATATATTTTTTAACTTAAATTTTTCTTACTGGGAACTTTTTTTAATTATATTTTTTATTTGTTGATTTTTAAGGATAAACATCTTGCAGATTCTGCAGGGATGCAAGCTTAATTTAATATTTTTTTTTTATAATTTTCATTTTGTAACTTTTTAAAAATGTTATTACCAATACTTATTTTTTTACATTTTTATTTATTTTGCAATGATAAACATCTTGCAGATTCTGAAAGTATGCGAGCTTAATTTAATAACTTTATTTTTAAATGTTACCATTTTTAATTTTTTATTTTATTTATATATATATGTGTGTGTGTGTGTGTGTATTTATATATATATATATATAATTAATTTTAATTAAATAATTTATTTTATAATTTAATATATTCAAATTATATTTAAATTTAATTATTAAATTAATTATATATATATATATATATAATTAATTTTAATTAAATAATTTATTTTATAATTTAATATATTCAAATTATATTTAAATTTAATTATTAAATTAATTATATATATATATATATATAATTAATTTTAATTAAATAATTTATTTTATAATTTAATATATTCAAATTATATTTAAATTTAATTATTAAATTAATTATATATATATATATATATAATTAATTTTAATTAAATAATTTATTTTATAATTTAATATATTCAAATTATATTTAAATTTAATTATTAAATTAATTATATATATATATATATATAATTAATTTTAATTAAATAATTTATTTTATAATTTAATATATTCAAATTATATTTAAATTTAATTATTAAATTAATTATATATATATATATATATAATTAATTTTAATTAAATAATTTATTTTATAATTTAATATATTCAAATTATATTTAAATTTAATTATTAAATTAATTATATATATATATATATATAATTAATTTTAATTAAATAATTTATTTTATAATTTAATATATTCAAATTATATTTAAATTTAATTATTAAATTAATTATATATATATATATATATAATTAATTTTAATTAAATAATTTATTTTATAATTTAATATATTCAAATTATATTTAAATTTAATTATTAAATTAATTATATATATATATATATATAATTAATTTTAATTAAATAATTTATTTTATAATTTAATATATTCAAATTATATTTAAATTTAATTATTAAATTAATTATATATATATATATATATAATTAATTTTAATTAAATAATTTATTTTATAATTTAATATATTCAAATTATATTTAAATTTAATTATTAAATTAATTATATATATATATATATATAATTAATTTTAATTAAATAATTTATTTTATAATTTAATATATTCAAATTATATTTAAATTTAATTATTAAATTAATTATATATATATATATATATAAAATGGTGGAATCTTTTTGTTTATTTGCAGACTCAATAAGGCATTTTATTAAGGATCTTTTAGTGACACCATTTCCAAAGTATATGGAAATAACAAGCATTTAACACCGGCACATTCAGACTCTTGTTTGACGTCAGTCTTTGGTCGCAGACGCATCTTGCTGTGCTTGTTGGCTAGCTTCCGCTCTCTGCTCCTCTGGGTCAGGCTTGAGGTCTTGATCTGGTGCAGCTGGAGGTTTTCTGGGTGCCTCAAATACAGGCCTGTAGATATACACACCTCCCAGCACTCCAACCAGAGTAGCAAATGCAATCTGATTAAAGGGAATCCGCCTTCCAAACATGATCTTCTGTTATGAGAAACAAAACATCCCACTGATGAAAAGAAAGAAGACAGAAGAAAAGTTTATGAAATGTAATTGTACTCATGGCATTTTGTAGATCATATATTGTGTTGTATGCCTGCTGTTTACAGTCTTTTGAGTATGCATAAATTAAGTACACACTACACAAATACTAGCATACGGATGATGCAATTCAATAACATTCAACACATGCATATCTTAATTTTTTGTAATTAATATTTCTACTCACCGAGAGGTTTTCAGTCTTTCATTATAACTAAGAAGTGTGCACTAGAGTAAAACACATGCAGACAAGGACGAACGAACGACTACGGCAACTCGCGCAGGCCAAATGCGACGCATTTAACATTTTTTTATTTTTTTCAACATATATTTATAAGACGACGTGTCAGAACCCCTTTATATAAATCATGAAACACGTTTAAATTAGCTTAAAATTATTAAATGTTTAGCGTTAAAAGTCTGTTGTTGTGTCCTCATTACATATTCATGAGGTCCTGCGCGACGTCACCACCCAAACGCGGAAATAAACCTCGTTTCCACGTTCAAGTCTCAGTAAATGCGCCTGAAAATGAACACACGCGGCTGGAGTTAAAATGCAGACGTGTGAACCCCACCAGAGGCTCATGTGGAGACATGGAGAAGATTCGAGAGCGATTCAAGCAGAAGAAGTCCTGTGAATCAGCGAGACTGAGGAAGAGGAGCTCCATTCTCTACAGCACAGATGCCAGCCAGCCTCAAACACTCAGTGAGAGCTACTTTACAGCTAAAGGTGTTTTCATGAGAAGACAACAAGTCATATTTACTCATCTTTAAACAATACTAACAGAAAATAGAATAAGTCAGGACCTGTAAACGTGAATATTCAGATTTCCTTGAGTACTGTCAATTTAATTAATCTTAATATCTGAAGCAATTTTGTGTACATCTTATTTGAAATTATTAAATTAATCACGAAACAGAAATAAAATACCGTTCAGACAAGTTCGGGTAACCCAAAATCAAAAGATATGAGACTATGCATTTTATTATTTAGGACAATTGTGACATTATTATTATTATGACAATTAAGTAGATTTTCCCCACAAAAATTTTCATTTCCACTTGCTAAAAAATGTAAAATGTATATTTAAATGGTGTTTTATTTCTTAATATAAATTTTAATTGTATTTATCATATAAACTATTACTTTTCAGTTGAAATTTATCAGTCATGGTAGTATGTCTTGCACTGAAGTTATTCATAAAATGTATTTATGCACTTATTTTAATCATAAAAACTGTAATATGTAATTTTTTTTCTGCATTTTGTCAATTTTCTAAGTATATTTTCCCCCTAAATTCTCATTGCTGCCTAATAAAATTGTATTTATCATATTTATTGCATTTAATTGTATTTAAACTGTACAGTATTTATCAAAGATGATAGCTTGCAATGAATTTAATATGCTGTTAATGAGAATTTGGGGAATGTATATATCTAATAAGACTCAAACTTGAACCAAAATGAAAAGTAAAACAGCATTATATAATTATTAATCAGCATTATATTGGCCATCAGCCATTAAAACACACTGACCACTAATATCCACACATGCTAATATTAGAAATGTGCTCTATGTGAATTCTGCAGAATTCTTTGGCATCAGCATCACCGTGTTCACGGTCATATTCCGCCTGCTCAGCTGCGTTCTGGTCCAGACCAGCTTCGTCCCGGATGAGTACTGGCAGTCGCTGGAGATTCCCCATCGAATGGTCTTTGGATATCCTTGTTCATGCACCGAGCTGTAAAATTAGTTTAGCTTGAATATAATACTCAAATTAGATCCTTAACATATATCTCACTTACGGCTACGAGACGTGGGAATGGAAGGAAGGCATGCGGGGATATTCTTATCCTCTCCTGTTCGCTCTGATGTACAAACTCCTGCATCTGATGAACTATGACACGGTTTATTTATTGGTGAGACTTCAGTGCATTATATGGACGGCGGGTCTGATTGTTCTCTAACACGAATACCGGTTCCTGCAGGTGTTTGTGCCGCGTGTTTTCCAGGCGCTGCTGGCTGCATATGCCGAAGTGAAGCTGTACAACCTCGTCCTGCGGTGGGAAACTCCAGATGTGGCCAAATGGACAGTAAGATGACAATCTTAAAGGAATGGTTCACCCAAAAATGAACAATTGCTGAAAATGTACTGTCCAAGATGTAGATGAGTTTGATTCTTCATCAGATTTGGAGAAATGTAGCATTGCATCGCTTGCTCAGCAATGGATGCTCTGCAGTGAATGGGTGCCGTCAGAATGAGAGTCCAAACAGCTGATTAAAACATCACAGTAATCCACACCACTCCAGTCCAGCAGTTAATGTCTTGTGAAGACAAAAGCTGAAACAAATCCATCATTAAGATGTTTTTAACTTCAAACCATTGCTTCCTGCTAAAACACGAGTCCATAATCCATAATAACGCGTCCTCCAGTGAAAAAATCCATCTTCTGTTCTCCTCTCACATCAAATCAAACCACGTATTTGTTTAGAGCTGTTTTGGCTTGTAAACGGTGCTTGATCTGTGCAGATTTCTCTCCTGATTCAGACCAGACGACATTTTCACTGTATAAAACATTATTATGGATTGAGGACTCATAATCGGACATTTTGAAGTTAAAAATGTCTTAATGATGGATTTGTTTCAGCTGCTTTTGTCTTCTCCAGATGTGGACTGCTGGACTGGAGTGGTGTGGATTATTGTGATGTTTTTATCAGCTGTTTGGACTCTCATTCTGACGGCACCCATTCACTGCAAAGCAAGTGATGCAATGCTACATTTCTCCAAATCTGACGAAGAAACAAACTCATCTACATCTCGGCTGAACTGAGGGTGAGGACATTATCAGCCAATTTCAATTTTTAGGTGAACTATTCCTTTAAGATATTAGGCAGATACACAAACCCCGCATTAATTTGAATGCTTTTGTGTTGGTTTGACGCTGTGTGTTCTGTGTTTTCTGTCAGTATTTCTGTCAGCTGTGTTCATGGTTCACCTGGTTCTGCTGCAGCCGGACTCTGACCAACACCATGGAAACGGTTCTGACCACCCTGGCGCTTTGCTTTTACCCTTTACCCGGCTCCAAAACGCACAACAGGTGCATTATTTAGTGTCATAACTACACACCACTGAGTGCACAAACCTGTTAAAGACTCTTTTTTTCTGCTCTCTCCTCATCAGCTGGAAGTATTTGTCTCTGGTGTCGCTGGCCATCGTTGTCCGTCCCACAGCTCTGATCGTCTGGCTTCCTCTGCTCTTCTATCATTTCTGCATGGAAAAGCACAAGCTGAAGCTCATCACACAGCGATGCTTTCCCATTGCGTAAATGTTGCATTTGTTTCCACTTGTAATTTACAGTCTGGATGACGCTGGCGATAATCTGTGTTGGTCTCCTGTATATTCACTGATGTTTCCGTCATCTGCGCAGGGCTCTTGCATTGGGTGTCTCAACATTAATAGACTCTGTGTTCTATGGAAAGGTATTTTTTTATTTTATTCACATACTTAAATTGTGTATTGTTACTTGTATACTTATAATGTGTTTAGTTCGCCTAAAAAGCCTAAAACAACAAATTTATTTTTCTTTATTTCTAAACACTACCTATTTTGAGTGAAATAGATCATGCTCAGGTCATATTTCAACCCAACAAAAAGATAAACTAGTGTTATTTTAGTATTATTTATATACTATTATAGTATTTATTTAATATTTTAAATTCACTATATACATCAGTTTTCATTTTCACTTTAGTTTTAGAAATTTTTATTAGTTTGTATTTTTAATCGTTTTTATTATTTCTATGTAACTTTTTTTATTTCAGTTTTAGTAATTGCAGCATTTAAACTTTTTGTTTTTGTCTAAATATACTTTTTTTTAACTTAATATTTTATTTTAATTCAGCTTTTTCAACTATTTTTTCCAGCTTATTTTTAATAAACAAAATGTTTTTGTTTTTGTTTTTTTAGGTCATAGTTTTAGTTAATAACAGACATGAATAAGGAACTGCACTTTTCATACAAATAATAAATTATGACGTGTTACTACTAAAAATGTATAGAAGTTTAAAAATATGTTACCAAAAACATAAATAAAAAATTTACATCTGGACGCTTCATGGTAAAACGAATTAGGGAGGAAAATGTGGTTAATTGTCATTATGCAATATTATAATATGTGGGTTAAATATGCACTGGACATGGTCTTTAGTCTTCATGTGATTCCCACTTTTAGATATTTTTAAATAAAAGCAAGAAGCTTTCAGGCATAGACAGAAGTGTGAAGTTCATGTATCATCATCATTACCCTCACGTTGTCTGTATTTCTGAAGTGGATCCTGGTCCAGTGGAACTTCCTGAAGTTTAACGTGCTGCACAATGTGGCCGAGTTTTACGGAGCTCATCCGTGGCACTGGTACTTCACTCAGGGTCTGCCGGTCGTGCTCGGCCCGCACCTTCCTCTCTTCCTGCACGGATGTTCACTGGCTACCAAAAAGCACAGAATCCTGCTGATAACCGTCTTATGGACTACAGCCATTTACAGGTGCACCGAGACACAACACATATACAGAGATAGCATTGGACGAGCATGCAAAAATCTATTTTATTTAGCTCATTAAATGTGTTTTTGCAGTTTGCTTGCACACAAGGAGTTCCGGTTTGTTTATCCAGTGCTGCCATTCTGTATGATATTTAGCGGTGAGTGCATGAACATTTAGCCGTTTGTGTAGATTTGAAAGCGTTCTCAAGGTCTTCACGTGCTTGCACTGACAGGCATGTCTTTAGCGAAGATGCAAGCGTGGAGGAAACCTGCTGCTGCTGCACTGCTGCTCTTCAATCTGATTCCTTCATTATACACGGGTTTAATTCACCAGCGTGGATCTCTGGACGTCATGCATGACCTGCAGCAACTGTGTGACGTCAGCGAGTCTCAGAACTCGCCTGAGCTGCTGTTCCTCATGCCGTGTCACTCCACACCGCTCTACAGGTAACCATCTACATCGAAAATAATTACGGTACTCTTTGAAGTACTTTTTATACTATGGTGCATTAACTCTGTAAAGCCTGGCATATGAAATAATAGAACATTTTTATTTTATTAAATGGAGCAGTTTATTCAAACTTTAGACAAAATCATTTTTAAAAATTGAATATGCATGTGTATCATATTTGATACATCGGGCTTTTATGGCTCATATAGTCTGATATAGTGAGAATATGTAGTAAAAACATCTCAGTGTTATTCAAAGGGCCAAACTGAGCAAAAATATGCAATTTGGTGCAGATGCTGATATTTATAGGGTAAAAGTAAGATGAAATTCTGATGCTTGTAATGTAAATCAGTGAGATCTTTATAACAGTGCAGCAGATAGTTACATAAAATGATATAAATATTATCTCCAATAATATGTCTTAAGATATTTAAGTGCGTAGTTGGTGCACTATAATGCATTATAAAGGAATTCATAATTTATGTTCTAATGCATTATATATTTTCATAAATAATTGTAACTATTGTAATATTTAAAATGCATTTTAATATCTGCAGATTCCTTGTTGCATCTGAAATTGTTTGTCAAGTGTTTCAATGCATTATACATTCTAAAGGTGTGAAAGTGAATAGATAAGAATTATAATGTATTATAACTAGTTATAATTAATTATGAGATCATACATTGCATTATAAGGTGCATTACAAGGCATAATTAATGCATTAAAAATGAATTACAATGCATTATATATGAAGGCTATCACTCTCTTTTATGATCAAAGCTCTGTAGTTTCAAAACATATAATGCAGTGCAGTAACAGTTGAGATGAACAAACAAATGTTCCTTTAAAAGCCTGATGATCAGATTTGATACTTTTGATACTCAGATGGTGAATCAAGTAAACTTAAGCTGCTTCAGTCCAGTAAGTGTTCATCTGGAAATACTACTAACAATATCTTAGGATATTCTTAAGTTTACCTGATAAAAATCAGTCAAGATTTGACCGCAGAAAGACACGTGACGCTCGAGCTGAAGCTGGACGTTTGTACAATTACACTAAAAGAACTTTTACTGGATAAAAAACTCTCAATCAGACAGAAGGCGTGCAGTAGATTGTATGCGACAGGTTTAACAGCAAAGTTTGATCATGTTGATCATTTAGAGGCGCATCCAGTAGACTTTATAGGGTTAAAGCAGTAAGAGGCTGGTTGCACTTATGTTTTGCAGTCACCTGCACTGTCCCCTCAAACTGCGGTTCCTGGAGTGTCCACCAGATCTCACGGGAAATGAGGAGTATGTGGATGAAGCAGACGTGTTCTTCTCCAACCCTCTTCACTGGCTCAGAACGTCCTTCCCATCTCAGTCCAAGCTGCCTTCACATATAGTGCTGTTCGACTGCCTGGAGAAGGTAACAGATCCAAAACAATGAAGTGCAGTCACATCACATCACTAAATGTTTACTGTTTGCAAAAATGATATATGCACACTAAAGTTCAATACTTACTTTTAGAGGTTTGATCAGATACCGAGTTTGTTTCTTTCTCTTTCAGGAGATTTCATCATTCCTGGAGGAAAACCGATTTGCCAAAAAAGCTGAAATATTCCACACTCATTTTCCTGAAGGTCGCGTGGGACGGAACATATTAATATACACGAGAGGATCTGAACTGAAGACTAAATAAAGTTTAATTTTTTGAAGCTGTACAACTGATCTCAAACTTATCTAAAGAGTTTTGGTTTGTTACACTGTCTTTTTCATTTTTCCAGTGTAAGATCCCGATCTTTTTCAGCTCAAAGCAGGAGGACAATCATCAGTGAAGCAGTGAAAGACTTTTATTCTAGACTTTAAGTGCAACATTAAGCAGTTTAAGTGCATTTGTGTTCAATTACATTAGAGCTGTTTCCAAACAAGGAATGTAATTTAGCCGATAGCCACACAGACAAGAAAAAGAGGGAAAAATAGTGCACTAACAAGTGCAGATTGAAAGTAAATCTTAAATCATACCTTCTACTGATTTGCATGTTCCAAGAAAACTGGTACAGCAGAAACCGGTCAAACCAGATTACTTAAGTTATTTTTATAATGTTTTCCTTATTCTTCCAAATCTACTGAACTTACTGAAATAATTTCAATATAATGCATTTTGATTGGTTATTTGGTCCTAAGCAAAATTAAACATACGTTTGTTTCAGTTTTTTGTTTAGAAACATTAATAATTAATTAAAATGCAACAAAACAAAGTGCTTTTTTTTTTTTTTGGTAAGTAATCCAAATCAAAATAATTTGCACATTTGTTATAATAATTTCCAGTTCTTTTTGCATAAATTCAGGGAATGGGGAACATAAATGTGCCTTTAAAAAAATACCTATAATTAATTCTAATCTGCTAAAAAGTGCAGTTTGGATGCACCGTAGTGCAGAAAGAAAAACACTAGAAATTCAACCAGCATTAGAACATTTACACTGTGCAAAAAAAATCAGAGAAAAGGTGAAACCAAAGCTTTCTTGAACCCTCTCCAGGACAAAACAAACAAATTAGGAGCAATATTAAGAAGAACTGAAATGTTTCTTCTAATATTTGGGATCGAAGGGCATGGGACCCAGCTCTATTTTGACATCTGTGAACTGTCGGTTGGGGTCGCGTCCTGATTGGCTCCATTTCTTGGCTCTCTGAGGACGAGGACGAGGCTGATGCTGCTTCTTCTGCTGCCGCTGACAGTGACGCCACGCCTTGCCCTTCGACCCCGGCCCTTTGAAGGGTCGACTGCAAATTTACAAACAGGACATTGTTTAGGGTTTACCACAAAGCCTCATGCGTGGTTGACTCGTGCGTGTGTGCATGCAGACTCTACTGTTTCTCAGACCTACAGACAGAGAAGCAACAGAAACCAACAGGGTTATGAACAAGCAACCTGTGTGCACTAAAGTGATAACAGACAACAAGAAATCACCCGTTACTGACCAATCCTAGCTCAGCAAACGCTCACATTCGCCATGTTATCAGACAAGCTTTTGCATTTTAATGGAAATTCTATGACTATATACTATAAATCTACTCCGTATGAAGTTTTTTTTTTTATTATTAGTTTTGAACATCATTTTACAGAAATTATCTATTTATCAATTACACTTATAATAGTGACACAGTATTTATTTTCCAAATTATTTTGATCAAATGTAATACTTATATTTGTTGTATTTTTCAAATGTTAAACTTATATTCAAAATGTTATCAGACAAGCTTTTACATGTTAATATAAGTATATATGTCCATATATAAGTCTATATTAGGGTTGTGACGGTGAGGTTCGTTGGGGTTTTCCCTCTTTTCCTCACTTTCCTTGCCCGTGCGCATTTTACTTAAACTTTCAAATTTGCATCAATTGTGCATCAATTGCTTGAATGGATACAACAAAACGGTACAACGACAAACTCACTTATATTAAACATATAATAGAACTTTTGTTAACAAACTGAATAAAAATACACCATGCTATAGGCCTAATATAAAATAAATAACTTACACAAAGTTTAAATATATATATATATATATTTAAAAAAAAAATAAACAGAGAATGTTTATTAGCCAAAACGAGTAAGAAAGCTTACACCTTGATGTAAAATAAAATAAATAAATTACACAAAGTTTTAATACAGTAAAAATCAGCAAAAACTGTGGAACCAAATACATAATAATCGAATGTTATTAAAAAAAACTTACAAAATCACCTTAGATAAACGGCAAAAGTCAACAGGTTTTCCCTCTTTTCCTCACTTTCCTTCGCTTTAAAATAGCTTATAAATGCCTGTGCGCATTTTACTTTCACTTTCGAATTAGTGTCAATTCGGTGTCAATTGCTTGAATGGATACAACAATACAGAACAACGACAACTCACTTATATTAAACATAGAACTTTTGTTAACAAACCGAATAGAAATCCACCATGCTATAGGCCTAATATAAAATAAATAACTTACACAAAGTTTAAATATATATATATATATTTAAAAAAAAAATAAATTTGGCTGTTTATTAGCCAAAACGAGTAAGAAAGCTTACACCTTGATGTAAAATAAAATAAATAAATTACACAAAGTTTTAATACAGTAAAAATCAGCAAAAACTGTGGAACCAAATACATAATAATCGAATGTTATTAAAAAAAACTTACAAAATCACCTTAGATAAACGGCAAAAGTCAACAGCCTTTTCAAAATCCAAAATATTGCCAAACAACTGGAAATCCGCTTTTGCATTTCGTTTAGAAAATAAATCTTAATCTTTAATTGTAGTGTCTGTTCTCTAACTGAACTAAATTATTACTATAAAAAAATCAAAATGACAGTGGGAGGCAGTCTATATGAATGATTTGTGTGTTTTAATTGTCTAAATCTTAAAAAAATAAAAATAAAAAAATAAATAAAATAGCCTAAATCTTTAAAATACAATAAATGTTCTCTTATAATAGTGGCACAAGGTATTCATAGAGGACACAAATGGTATTTATTTCCAAAATACTTTTTTAAAATATTTAAATGTTATTATAATGTTATGTTGTTATAATTAACAAAAACCACAACTATTTAAAATCATTTTTAAATAAAGCTGAAATAAAATAAAATATAAATATTAGATGAAGCTAAACTTAAAAAGCTTAAAAATGAGAAATTTTGCCTTAGCAACTAACTGAAATAAAGTAATTTTAAGTTGAAGAATTACAATTACTAAAAATAAAAATGAAATAGAAATATAAAATAGAATTATATTTAATTTAATTTTAAAAAATGAAATAGAAAAGTTAAATAGAAATGACAAAAGCACAAAATTACTTAAAATTAAAATTAAAACAGAAAATATAAAAATAAATGCTAATTCAAAATGTTAATAAATACTTTAATACTATGTAAAAAAAAAACAAATAAATTAACACTAAAAATAAATAAGTAGTTCTACTTAATTTAATTTACATGTGGATTCAGATCATTTAAGTGTTGATAATTATTAAAGTTGCCATAGGGAATGTGTTGTAGATAGGGTTACAAAGCAGAAAAAAAAATCCCGGAAAGTTTCCAAAATTTCTGGAACGTTTTGGAAACTTTCCGGAAATGTTCCGCCTTTTTACAACCCTAGTTGAAGAAACGTTAAAAACACATTACTGCATAATTTAACAATGTCTTTAATAAAAAACATATTAAGCAGGCAACAGTAAATGAGGGGCGGAGCTTAATTAAGGATCAATTCCAGATAAATAAAATACAGTCATATGCAAATTATGCTGAGTTAGATTATAATTTCACTAGCTGGATCTCTGAATAAGATTATTTTGATACCACAAAACAGCTTACCTCGGCCCAAAATATTTTAGATACGTATCTCCAAATATGTGGCGGTATATGTAGTCGTCCAGATCCTCAAACACGTCGTCGCTGAGGCTGTGATATTCGTCTATTTCCTCGAGGTAATCCTCAACGCCGCTGACAAAGTCCGTAAACAGCATCTGGTCGTGGATGAAGACGCCGTTATGGAAGAAATTATCGATGAAGCTCTCCAGCTCCCTCCAGTGGTGGAAATGTCCGACTTCTTTCTGCAAATAGCTGCGCAGGAGCTCGTTAAACTCATCGGCGCGGATGGGATCCATGGCCTTGTTAAACAGACTCATGGACTCCTGATAGGCGCAGTCGAACACTCCAGAACAGCCTTTGGGCGGCGTTTTCTGTCCCATGGTGCTGTGGTCTCTCTGAGCGCCGGGTTTGCGCGTGTTGCGATCGGCGTGAACGGAGTCGCTGGTTGATTTGCGAGGATGTCGGTGTAAAGGTTTCTGCGGCTGCCAGTCTTCGGCGCGCTTGTTTCCTTGCTCCTGCTTAAACGTGTGATGCTCTGGTTTGGCGTCGTGAAACCTCTTTTCATGGCTGAAGACATTCGAGGCCGAGTCTTTAAAATGCCTGAACGTCGATTTAACGGAGTCGGAAAACTTCCGGAGGTTTTCCTTAACCGCCTCTTTGGCTTTCTTGATCTGCTCCTTGTGATGGTGCACAAACTCCTTAGTGGAGTTCTTCACAGCGTCTAAGGTTTCCTTCACCTTTCCCAGCATCCCATCCTTGGGAATCTTGGTCTTGACGTCCCTGTCACCCTTCGCTCTCTCCTCCTTCGACTCCACGTACAGTCTCTCCCAAAGATCGGAGCGCTGCTGCTCGAACTTCAGCTTGTTCTCGAGCTCCTGAAGTCGCGCCTGCAGTTCTTCGGTCTCGGGATCCGTCTTGCCCTCGACGTCCTCCTCTTGTCTTATTTCCTCCAGTTCCTCCTTGAGCTTGTCGGTCACCTTGCGCTCTTTATCGAGCTCTTTCCGCAGCACCTGAGCTTCGGCCATCAGCGCTTCCCTTTGGCTCATGAAGCTGCGCACTTTCTGTTTCTCCTCCTGTAAGTGGCCCTTCAGTCGCTGGTTTTCGGACATGATGGAGTCGGCCCCGGCCCCTCTCTCCTCCAGCTCTCGTATCTGTCCCCGCAGGGACCGCAGCTGCTCCTTCAGGGCCGACAGAGACGCTTCTTCTCGCTCCAGAGTGCTTTTAAGATGCTGGTTCTCCGTGGTCAGGTCGTTCTGCCGAGACTCCATTTGGCTTTTGGTTTGCGTCAGTTGCACGTATAAATCTTGTCTTTGGGCCTGTGTTTTCAAACAGGAAGCCGAACTGTTAATGTGGCCAGTTCCCATGAATTTTAAAGCATTTACTTTATGTTTGAACGCAGAAGTAAGATATTTTTTTTATGTGTGAGACTTCCAATTCATTAGCTTTAGGTAAATGACTAAAAGCATATTATCATGAAAATAACACGATAAAGCAGCATAACGTACTGTTTGTGTAAAAAGTAAAGTTACTGTTAAGTAAAATAACTAGAAGCGAATGACACCAGAAGTCTTGCATATTCACGTTGCACCTGCTCTTATATTAAAAATAAGGTAGATACAACCAGCAGGGTTAATCAACCATAAAACATTTTTTTTTTACATTTTGTTACTTTAAATAAAATAAATGTATTTGACTTCAGCCAGTGTTATTTTAATATAATTGAGATAGTATTATAGTTTTTATATTTTGAATTAGTTTTTGTATTTTGTCAATTTTTGCGTGCTTTTGTCATTGTTATTACATATTGCTTTTTTTTAAATGTCTATATAGTTGTTATTAATTTTTATTTTAGTTTTAGTAATTTTAGAACATCAAGTTAAACTAAATGAAAATGAGAAAAGGTATTTTATATTTTGTTTTAAGTTAATTTTTATTTTATTTAAACTAACAAAAATGTTTTTTTTATGGTTTTAGTTTTGGTTAACTATGATAACCCTGATTTCAACTAGTTGTCAAAGCAACCCGTTTTCTTGATGTACTAAAATAACTAAAACTGAAATAAAATCAGTGACTAATTAAAACCACAAAACACTACAAAATTACTAAAAATATAACTAAAACAAAAAAAAATCGGAAAATCGGAAAATACAAAAATAAAAAACATATATATATAAATCAATTCATGAACCCCCGTTTGGGAAGCCTGTGATAAATGATGTCACTTCCTGAAGGATGAGTATTTAAAGTATGTTTTTTTCTTGAAAGCAGTCAGCAGTTACACTTTTTGAGGAAATCGATCTACAAATGGCTTAACTATTATAGTATCTCAATGATACTAGAACAACACTGACAACCAGTAAAAATTGGTGAATTTTGTTGCAGCCATACTTTGCTTTCCCCCAAAACACGAGAGATTTTGAGAGGAAACAATAATGCATCCAGGTTACCTGTAACTCTTCCTGTTTGACTCTGAGATGCTGGTTTTCTTTAGTTATCTTATCCATGACGTTCATGAGGGACATCACCATGTCTTGCTTTTCCTCTAGGTCTTCCCTGAGATTCTCAACCGCTTCCTAAACGCATGGAGACTGACGTGAGAATGACGCCCAGGAAAAGCTACTCTACTGTTCAAAGTCTAGAGTCGGTAAGATTTTTTAAATGTTTGTTAAAGTCTCTTCTGCTCACCAAGGCTGCATTTATTTGATAAAAAATGCAGTAAAAATGGTGAAATATTATTAGATTTTAAAATGACTGTTTTCTATGTGAATATTTTGTAAAATGTAATTTATTCCTGTGATGCAAAGCTGAATTTTCAACCTCATTACAGCCAATAGAAAGTTCAAAAGAACAGCATTTATTTGAAATAGAAATCTTTTGTAACTTTACAAAGGTCTTTACTGTCACTTTTGATCAAGTTAATGCATCCATGCTGAATAAAAGTATAAACTGCTTCAGAAATAATGAAAATCATATATAATGCTTATCTGAAACTACATAAAACTAGTTAAGATTTATAAAAAAAATAATAATTAGGAATAACAGACATACATTAGACTGAGCCAGGGAATGTAAAAAAGCCCAATAACGACAATACAGCAAAAGTGATTTAAATGCATTAGTGGAAAAATGAACGAGTACAAAAGTAAGACAAAGGACACTAAATCTCAGCATCTAAAGCTGAATCTGAGAGGAAATTATCAGCAGAAAAGCTACAGGACAATGAAAGCTGAAACAAAGTTCACCAATGAGAATGACAGGAGAAACCAGAAAACACAGAGAGCTATTTCCAGAAGACTGGATTCAAACTTTAGTTGAATGCTCATATTATCCCTCTCTGGTATAAAACAAGTGCTTGAATCTGAGTAATAAAGCTTTTCTATCAGCAGTAAAGCTCAGTGAGCGGATTGTGACAGACGGACCTTACTTACAACATCCAGCTCTCTCTTACACGGCGCTTCCAGCTCATTCACGCGACTCTTTTCTACAATCCTCTGCCTCTCCTGAATCTGGACTGTGCCTGGAATACACACAGACACACACACACACAGACACAGACACACACAGACACACACAGACATACATACACAGACACAGACACAGACACACACACACACACACACACACACACACACACACACGGGTTCAGTAAGGAAAATCACAATCTTGAAGATACTCCTCAAGTTCCACTTTAGATAATTTAATCCCGTATAATGCATTTAAAATCTGTATACAATTTTTGCATTCCAGGTCCGATTGGACCCCGAAGAATCATTGCTTAATAAAACAGTCATAACTTAATATTTTAACTAAAACCATACTGCAACTTCTCATTAATGAGTGGATGTGAAAAAATTCAAAGTTTTGAATGTTACCATGTTTTTACTGCCTTTAATTTTAAAATTAAAGAAATGCTTTGAAATTTAAAATTACATATGAACCAAACCAAAAAAACTATGAAGCAAAATATATAAATATTTTTTTCAATATTTATGAGAAATCTTATTTGAATATATCAGCGTATGACATTTTTAAGAACATATAAACTGAGATTTGCCCGTATTAACCCATTGGACTGAATGGAAATGAATTGAATTTAACTGAATTTTAAAAAATTGAATTGAATTTAAAAAAAAAAAAAAACTAAAAAAAAATGTTTCTCTGAAAAGTTTTTGACCAAAATAAATTCATATTAATTGCATAATCTTTCACTTTCAGATGGAAAAAAATAAATTTTTCATGCTGAAATGGTTGGTCAAGGTGTACATATTCATGTTTATCAGCAAAATTCAGTCCCAAAAGCGTGTGAGATATGGGGAAAAGGCAAAATTTATTTTACAAAAGTTTTTGGCATCAATTTAATAGAATTTTGGTGTTTTTGACATCTAATAGCACTCCATACCTGCAAAAATGATCCCAAAAAAATCTTAAGTGGTTATATTTCTTAAAAGATAAAAAAAATAATAAAAATAATAAAAAAAACGCTCACCGTAGAAGTGTCCGAAGCCCATGCTGATGGCGATGAGCAGCGCTAGCAGGATGCATTTGTTCAGGGTGCTGCTGACGGGACCCTGATCCTGACGAGCAGCGAGGCCATCCGGATAGACTGCTACCCCCTCAACAGCCTGATGTAGAATCACACATGCAGAATTTCAGAACATGCACAATTAAATGTTGGTGCTGAGATAGCTGACTAACATAAATGAGCTTGTGTGGAAAATGCAAGAATGATTTAAGAAAACCTTGGCTAATGTGTTGCATCAAATATGTCCAACGTTTCCAGCCAAAGTATTTTTATTTTTTATTCAATATTTCTAATTTTGAATTTATATTTATTGGTATCATTATTATATCTTTGAATAAAAATGTTATCTATTTACATTAAAAACAGTGCAGTACACTAAATTATTTGTAAGTCATTTCAATAAATAACCATGAGTAAAACCATAAACCATAAATACAATGTTTGTAATTTGAAATAAAATAAACTTTAAATTAAATAAAATTAAATAAAATTAAATAAAATTATATATATAATAAAAAAAAAAAAATAATTAAAAAATTACAAATTCAACTAAAACTACACTAAAAACTAAAATTACAATTAAAACAAAAAAAATTACTGAAAAAAAACATATGTTTATATTAGGATTGTTTTTCAAGTGAAAGCATGTTAATGAATTTATATCTTTCATGTAGTAACAACATTATTAGTTGCAAATTAAAACACCTAAAGTATTATGTTAAAGTAAAATGTTAAAAAAAGAATAATAAAATAAAAACTATTATTAATTGTATTGTGCTCATATCTGATATATATCTGATCTGTATTGAGTAAATGCTGGAGTGATGAGTTGTTTTGAGACGCAGCACCTCCTCCTGTCTCCTGTGGGGCTCCTGCGGGTCTCCAGGCTCTGAGCCGGCGGTGCTCCTCCTCACTCTGCGTCTCCTCACCACAGGACTGGCCTTCACCTCACCCTCCTCATCCTCACTGCTGCTGTTACCGCCGTCTCGCTGCACAGGCTGATCCGCTGGGAACACTGAGTACGGATAAACACACACAACCCAGAGGAATTAATACACACACACACACAGTCACACACATACACATACATGGTGCTGACGTCCCATTGACGTCTGTTGTTCTCAAATGAAGCGAATTATAATTACCACTGGGAAGTGTGAAATAAATAAACAGCAGTAAATAACAATAGCAATAAATAAATTGCCAAAAGTAAATAAATAGCAATAAATACTCAGCAATAGATAAATAAATAGCAATCAATAAACAAGCAAATAAATAAATAAATACATACATAGAAATAAGTAAATACATAATTAAACGGCAATAAGCAAGTAAGTAAATAAATAGCAATAACAATAAGTAAATAAATAAATAAATGTCAACAAGTAAGCAAATAAATAAATAGCAATATGTACATGACTGGAAAAATAAATAGCAATAAGTAAACTAAAATAAATAAATAATAAAAAACAAAAATAGGATTAATAAAAATAAACAGCAGTAATAAATTAATAATAAATTAATAAAATTAATTCTAAATTAAAAATGAATAAAATGAATAAAATAGAGAGCAATAAGTAAATAATTAAAAAGAAATAAGTTAATAAAATGAATAAATAGCAATATGTGAATGAATGAATGAATGAATGAATGAATAGCAGTAGATAAACAGACAGATACATGAGATTTTGAGACATTATTTAGTCCCTTACCAGACTTCTCAAAGGACCTGCAATGAAGGTTATGTGAGGTTTTACTTTTACTTTTTGGGGAACAAATAGCAAAACCTGCACACACACTCACTTTCTGACAAACGTCATGTGCAAAGATGTTTCCTGTAACTCATGTCTGCTCACTCACGGCAAACACATGCTCGCAAAACACATTTCACATGCCACGATGCAGACCTGTTTACGCTAGCGTAACGAGCTAATCGACTAGACCAGCACATGACTGCTCCAAAAACGCAGCTGCAGGCCTAATGCTTTGTGAATGTCTGCTTTGTATTCTCTGTTAAGCTACTGTGTCAGCGTTAAGGGAAATACTTAACGGAAACACACCTGAAGGAACCAAGATCCTACAAACACTGATGAATATCAAATAAGTTAAAAAAAAAGTATATTTTAAGATGAAAACAGCTGAAAACTAGAAAAGTTCTGTGGGATTTTTTTCACAGGTTTTATTGTCCAGCAGGTGAAAAAGGTGAAAAATCAACCAATATTCAGAAAGTTCCCCAGCTCAAATTTTTGATTTTGATATTTTATTTTTATTTTTTTTCTGAAGAAGCCAACAAATTTTAATGTCGCATATGTATATTTACTGAGTTATCCACTATTTTGTAGAGGTTTGGAGATTTGGAGCCAAATTACATGGGGGTAAAAATGACTTTAGAAAGATTGCAGCATAATTATGTTATTTTTCCACAGAGATTGGTTGATCTATTTGTAAAATCTGTTGAGTTTAGCAATCTTTGTTGCATTATATGCCAACGGTGACAGTTCCAAAATGGGAAAAGGTACCTTTCAAGTTTTTTTTCCCAGAGTTTGCATGTCTGTAACTCAAGAAGTATTAAAGATATCTTAATGCCGTTTTAGATTTTGGGTCTTAAGTTAAGAGTATTAATAGCATACTTTTCTTTCGGTATCTTCATTCTTCCCTGTATGGTTCAATTCCAGAGATATTGGGATCTCAATATGGTTGCAAGAGTAAACTGTTAAAATTGTACACATTTTTAGTGGCCAAAAACTAAATGTGAAAATGGGTCAAATTCAACAATTTGGACTTCTGAGTCACATTGATATCCCCAAACATCTGGGATTGAATCATTTAGGGCCTTAAAAATGAAGATTACAAAAGAAAAGTTTATTAAGAATTAAAATCTAAAAGGATATTAAGATACCTTTAATACTTCTTGAGTTACAGGCACGCAAACTTTGGAAAAAGGTTATTTTTGGCACTCAGGCAGGTATGTTCTATGCAACTATTTTGATAGAGGAAAACAAGATACATTTCTAGTTTCTACATTATTTGTTCTTCAGACATTCCTCTTTAAAAGAAAAAAGTATCAGCCGCATGCAAAGTGACCCACATTTGGTCTTTGACCACTGAATATGTGTACAATTTAACAATTTACTCAAGGAGCCACACTGAAATCCCTATATCTTTGGAAATGAAGCATATAGGGCCTCAAAAATTAAGATACCAAAAGAAAACTGTTAAGAACTGAAATATAAAAGGATATTTAGATATCTTTAATACTTCTTGTGTTACAGGCATGCAAACAAAAACACAAGACATGCTTTCTCCCATTTTTGAACTGAGTTGAGACAGAATGACCCAACACTAATAGCTCACAGTCTAGTCGAGATATGGATTTACGACACATTTAATAGCATGCCGAAATGTAGGTCAAACAAACACATTAATGTGGCTTTTTCGCACACTTTACACGTGTTATTTACTCTCACAGCCATTGGCTGGGTGTTTCATCAGAATCTATTTTTGCCACATCACTCACAAACACGCTCACGGTCTTCAGAGCTTTATCAGCATGCTGATCACAACACGCTCACACTCCCATGTCAGAGCACCTGAGAGAGAGAGAGAGCTGTGCAGATGGCTGCCATATTCCCACAGCGTCCTGGAAAATCCCCATCTGCTCCAACACCAGTCTGCTGCCGCTCCGGGAGAGAGACCAACATGTCTTTGTGTCTTATAAGGGCGAATGTCATGAAAACTCATAAAAACGTGTGGGTCATATTCAACCGCAAAATCAAACGAAATTATATTTTGCATTAAATTTAAGCATTATATTATCATCATCACTATTATTAAGAATTATTAAAAAATGCATGGAAGCTTGTTTTTCGCCATGGAATAAAAAATAAGAGAGAGAGAGCTGTGCAGATGGCTGCCATATTCCCACAGCGTCCTGGAAAATCCCCATCTGCTCCAACACCAGTCTGCTGCCGCTCCGGGAGAGAGACCAACATGTCTTTGTGTCTTATAAGGGCGAATGTCATGAAAACTCATAAAAACGTGTGGGTCATATTCAACCACAAAATCAAACGAAATTATATTTTGCATTAAATTTAAGCATTATATTATTATCATCATCACTATTATTAAGAATTATTAAAAAATGCATGGAAGCTTGTTTTTCGCCATGGAATAAAAAATAAAAAAGGTAATTGCAACTTTTTATCTCACAATTCTGACTTTCTGAAAATTGCGAGATTGGAACACATATTGGAAGAAAAGTCTGAATTGAGACTATTTTATATCTCACAATTCTGACTTATCTTCTCAGAATTATGAGTTTACATCTTGCAATTCTGACAATTTTTTTGAGAACTTAGAGATATAAATCATAATTGTGAGATATAAACTCACAAAACTGAGAAAAAAAGTCTGAATTGTGAGATAAAAACATGTAATTGTGAGGAAAGTCTGAATTTTGAGATCAAAAAGTCGCAATTACCTTTTTTTATTTTAAATGCCTTGGTGGAAATGAGCTTGACTATTTTCTCAATTGCGAGTTTATATCTCACAATTCAGACTTTTCTTCTTAGAATTACAAGTTTGCGAAATCTTGCAACTCGTAATTGCAAGGAAAAAAGTCTGAAATTTAAGACATAAGTCACAGTTACAGTTTTTTTTTTTTTTATTCAATGGCAGAAACAATCTGAACTTTTTTCTCGCAATTGGAAGTTTATATCGCACAATTCAGTCTTTTCTTCTCAGAATTGCGAATTTATATCTACATATAATTGTGAGTTTGTATCTTGCAATATCTCGTAAAAAGTCAGAATTGCAAAAAAAAAAAAAGAATCACAATTACCTGTTTTTACTATTATTCTATGATGGAAATAAGCTTCTATCCACCTTATTTATCAAGTAAGCTGTTTTCTGTGAATGTGCGAGACTTCCGGTGGAAATAACGAGAAGAATAACAACGTGCAGTAAACGGTAAAACTGTTTGTGCTACAAACCAGTGTATTCATAATTAAGATAATACATTAAAATAATATGGTAAGACACACCAGTTTGCAATATCAAGCAGCGAAGCGAGCTGTTTTTTTACAGTTAGAAATAGCTGGAAGTGGATAGAAATGAGTTTCTTTATGCAAAAATATTAACATTTAAGCATTACATGTCATTTCTGAAATATGACCCAAACATTTCTTTATGAGATGAATCCATAAAATGAAAAACACGGACACAATGGGACGATCAACACACCGGGAATTTCAGGGCATATTTCTAGGAAATTCTGAAACTTTCCCACCACGGCACCACCCTTTTTCAAGCAGCTTGGGAATTCACCCAGTATTTTCAGGATAACGGCAAATGACAGATGGATGACAGATGTCAGAGGTCACATATGTATAAAAAAAAATTCAAGTTCACCTGGAAAGCTCCTCTTTCCAACTTCGGAAACTTTGGAAATTGTAATTACGATGCATTGTGCAATTTCATATTTCTTTTTTTCTTTTTCACTTATTGACAAATACAGGAAGCTTGGTACAACAAAATGAAGAGCAAATGATGTACATTTGAAATGTGCTATTGATGCATATTTAATCTTTCTTGCACTACCAAAGAGAATCATGGGAAGTGTAGTTTTGCCACACAAGCTTGATATTTTATGCTAAAAATTGTGATATTTGATTTAGATTTGGACAAAAATTGTATTATTATTATATTATTAATTGCTAAATAAAAATATTAAACCAAATAAGAAATATTAATATTGTAATATTTCACCATTAAGACAACAGATCATAAGCTGCTTATATAGATCATAAGTCTTGTTGTAATTTTGGGTTTTATTTCAGTTAATCATGCAGCCTTAGTTTTGCATGCTCAATCGCTATCTTTCTCAACAGTAAATAAATCGAGTACAAACCAAACTCTACCGTCAACATTCTCAATTAAAACTCAACTGTGATCAACACCAATCATCTTCCAACATGATTCTTTTCTTTAATTAATCTTTAATTCCACTGCTAATTAGGACATTCATTTGCATGTAAGCATCTTTTCCACTCACTTGTCTCTGACTCTCTAAACGTGTACTGGCTGCTCGACGAGCTTCCGAGATAGAGCTCCTCACTTCCTGCTTCCTCCTCCGCCTCCTTAGCAACAGGCTCCTCCCACGCGTCAATCTCCGCCTCCTGAGAGTCCGCCAGGGTGATGATGTCAGAGTTCTCACTGGAGGAGCAAAGGGTCACATGTTCTTCTCCACCCGCCTGCAAGAAAACACAAATGGCACTTCTTTAAGCCTTTAAATTCCTCTCTGCAGAACAATAACACTCGACAGGAGGTAATTTTCAGGCTTAATCACACCTCTTGGGCCGGTTCTGCCTCCTCTCTCAGTGTGAGGTCTAGTGAAGACTCTCCCAAACTCTCCTCACCCTGCTTGTCTGAAAAAACAAGCTCAAATATTTCAAACTTGTTTGACCACTCTGGATTTACACATTCATCCTTTCCCTCTTGTGTGCTGATGACACACATGATAAACCACACATTAATACTGCATTCTACATCAGCTGTAATCATTAAATTCATGCCACAAAACCTGCCCTCTCAAACGACATGAATAGTTTTGTGTTTATTCATTTTACGTGACACAATGCGTGACATCCTCACCATCAGGTACGTCCAGACTAACCAGGCTAACCGCTCCATCCTCACACTCCCCGGCATAATCCGGCCCCAGATTTTCAATATCCGAACCCTATAAAACACACAAACACACACACACACACACAGTCACTATGGCTTAACTTTAAAAGTATGTGTGTGTGTGTGTGTGTGTATGCATACAGTATATATCATTTATAAATGTTTGTATTTTTTTTTTATATAATTTTTTATTAAAAAATGTCATATTTCAATCCAAAATAAAAAAAAGAGTATCAATTAAAAATGTGCAAATGTGCTTCATTGTCATGAAAATAATGTATAATTTACATATACATGTATAGAATGTATAATTTACATTACATTATATATATACATTACACATCATTTATATATATATATATATATATATATATATATATATATAATCAAGTTACAATTTACATCATTTATAAGTGTTTGTATATATATATATTTTTTAAATCATTAAATTATTGTGAGTTAATCTCACAATCATATTTCAAAATATTTAAACCCAAAAATAAAAAACAGTATCTAATGAGTATCAATCAATCAAAAATATGGAAATGTGCTTTATTGTCATAAAAATAATGCCAAATTGAGAAGAAGAAAAAAAGGTCCTAAAAATAGGCTTAATTTTCTTTACGCAAAATATAATTGATTATTTCTATTTTTAGATTTAGCAGTAAAATATGACCTAGATGTGTTCTTCACCCAGCAGAGGATTGTACAAGAATAACTCCCAAAAAGCATTTATACTGAGATTAGAAGTAAACCCGATGGGTAACGATCCAAGCAATAAAACATGAATCACCTCATTACTAATGACTGTCCATCCACAGGACGACTCCGTGTCACTGGAGCTGTCGGACATCTCTCAGCCAGCTACAGGACAAAAATAACCACAACAGAAACATGGACTGTTACTCCCGAGGGAAAAAACACACACATTCGGCTATGCAAAGTTTGCAAACTGCATTATTTCAAGTCTCATCTTATGTTGTTGTCCTCTGTAATGAATGCTCATTTATGGTATGGAAATGTCAGGTTGACCCTGTCACTGGGAAATGATTATTCTGCTTTTGCAGAAGCCGTACGAACAGAGGTCTCCATAAACAAGAAGAATTACAGACACAATAAAGAAACTTCTCATATAGATCTGACAGTAACACTGAAATCTGATGCATTCTGCTTCTAACTTTTTTAAACCCAGAAAACATTGCATTCAATATGCAAGAGCTCATGAAAAGTCTGTCACAGCACGCAGGTTTGGAAAGGCGTGAGGAAGTAAATAATGTCAGAGCTTTCATTTCGAGGTGAACCAAGATCTGAGTCAAAACTATCATCTGGTTGTTTCACTGGTTTGTTTTTCAGGAAGAGCTAGCAAAAATAACACACTCTGGTTTGTTAACCATCCAAAAAAGCAGAAGAACAGAGCCATTGCACACATATAACATCATCCAAACAAAACCACTGAACACGGAAACGCTTTAACAGATCTTAATGAGTGCAAAAGCATCTGATTCATGATATTTAGGTGCTTGTTAGTGTTATAGATCAGAAGCTTTCAAACTGACCACAAAGGAGTGCTGGAGGGTTCATGGAAATTTGTAATAAATAAATAAATAAAATAGGGTCCATGGAAATATGTAAAAATAAATAAATACATAAATAAATAAAATCTAACTAAATTTGATATAAATAAATAAATAAAAGAGGGTCCATAGAAATATGTAAAATAAATAATTTAATTAGTTCATTCATTAAATCTAAATTTTATTTAAATAAATAAAAAGAGGGTCCATGGAAATATGTAAAAATAAATAAATACATCAAATCTAACTAGATTTGATTTAAATAAATAAAAGAGGGTCCATAGAAACATGTAAAATAAATAATTTAATTAATTAATTAATTAAATCTAACTAAATTTGATTTAAATAAATAAATAAAAAGATTAAATCTAACTAAATTTAATTTACATAAATAAATAAAAAGAGGGTCCATAGAAACATGTAAAATAAATAATTAAATTAATTAATTAATTAAATCTAACTAAATTTGATTTAAATAAATAAATAAAAAGATTAAATCTAACTAAATTTGAATTAAATAAATAAATAAATTTAATCTAACTACATTTGATTTAAATAAATAAATGGCTAAAAATTAAATAAATAAAATGTTATTTAATACATCTCACAGTACAGTGCTATAGTGAGTAGAAAATTTTAATTACATGACATAACAGAAACTAAATATTTTCAAATAATATTTTACACTTATTTATAATTATATAATATATTTTTCACAGTATTAATTGAGTCTTTATTCATGAAAATATATAGCTGCCTTTTACATTTTAGGATGGGGGTCCCTGGGACGAGGATGATCATATTTAGGGGTCTGTAACATCTACAAAATACATAGATTTATGGATGATGCAAAAATAACTGTTCTTTGATTCTGTTATACGACAATATGGTTTATGCAAAAACAGAGAGCTACATAAACACGACAACTGTTGAGCGATTATTATTGCAGAATACGTCTTATTTCATCTTATTCAGGCAAATAAAATCGAGGCAGGAGATTCCCATAACCTACAATTAGATTTATAACGCCCAAAACACAACATTTGATTCATTACGTGAACTGAACTGTTGTAAAATGCCAAACACTGACTCTAACAATCACACAGTAAAATATTAATGAGTCTCTTTAGTCTGTCAGTCCTGCTAAAGATGGCTTTAAACTGCATTAGGTGCATTGTATGTTGCCCTTACCTGTTTTAGAGGTAAACTGCAGCGAAAGAAAAGAAGAAGGCAAACGTCCTCTGTGTAAATCTACCATTCGTCACGTCACGCCTCTCCAACTGAGCCAAAACATCAACAGTGCGCTACACGAACAACAACACGGCGGCGGCGGCTGCCGAGAGGAAGATGCATGGGAGTTGTAGTTTTACACGTCATCATCCCCTCGTTGCTGCCTTAACATTCTAAAACTCTGAAGACTACATTTCCCATGATTCCCTCTAGCGGCGGCACAGGCTAACGCATCCTGTGAGTGACTCAGAATTTTTGAAGCGTCTCTGTTTGTGTGGCTGCTGATTTGTTTAATCTGTTTAACAGCGATTCCGACGTTTAAATTTAATTTCCGGACAAATCTAGTCGATCGTAGGTTGAAATGATCGTTTTGTGTGCTTTTTTTTGTTTATGCGCAAGCGCAGTTGACGTCCCCGGTCATTGCCATAGAGACGTTCTTACAACACAACTCGCCGATTATATTGATCTTTTTCATTGTTATCTAATATTGCAATTGCGCTAAAACAATTTGAATAAATTATAAATAATGCCTAAAATATTACAATTTAGTAAATAACATAATTAAAAATAAAAGGGTTAAGGGTTAAATACAATAAAAAAGGGTTACATACATTTGCAGAGTTAAAAGTGGACAGTTTACAGAAAACCTGTGTGAAAATGTACAAAAAAAAAAGATTTTTAATAAAATAAAATTGAGATTAAATTAACTATATATCTAACTTAGCCTGATTAATAAATAAATCCAATTTGGTTTGAATAAATACTAAATAAACAATATTTGATTAAAACAAATACATTAAAAAAATCAATTAAAATATACTTAAAATAATAAATGCATTTATTAAAATACATACATAAAATGTGATTTAAATAAATAAATAATACTTCTAACTGTACAGTATACAGTTATTATACAATTTATTGCACAAAAAAAAAAAGAGTTAAAAGAAGTAAACCTGAGTTAAATTCCTTTGCATATCCAAATTATAAATAGTAACGTTTATAAATAAATAAATAATAGAGGGACCATTTCAGAGTTTTATAGGGTTATATTATCTGTATTTATATTACTAAAGGGAATTACATTCATTATATTCTTAAAATCATATTTTTTATATAAAAAAGTAGTGGTCAATGAAATGTTTTGAGTTCCTAAAAGGATTACACAATAATTCTTTAGTCCACCCTTTATCTCCTTTCAGGCTGCAGTCATAATGTCAAATCCTGAGCATCGGGCTCCATGTGCTAACCCTGGAAACCCAGTTTTCTCCTGCATGATCAAACCAGGATCTCACGCGTCGCCTGAAGATCCAGCGCTGGCCAGATCTCAGAACCTGATGTATGAGACGACATCCGGCGACTACGGCGCTCGATCACCCACGTTTGAGTCCTCGCCCTGTTCCTATCACCCCATATCCCAGACCTTCTCACAGCACCTTGGATTGTGCGGGATGTTCCAGGACAATTCCTTTAATACCAGCTTGGACCACCGCTATGTGTATATCCCAAATGACAAAACACAGTTTAAGGGACACTGACCAAACACATTTGCATCTCTTATTTGAGTAACTTCTATTGATCGTTCACTCAGGACAGGTCTTGTTTTGTTGTTATTGTAATTGATCTTTTTAACCTTGATGTCCAGTATTGTGTATGTTTGATGGATATGTCACTTGAAACTGGCAGTACCAGATGTAACAACCTTATCAAATAAAATATATGCTTCATGTGTAAACAGAATATGTCGAAAAGGACCTTTTAATGTCCTATTGAAATCAGCTCACCCAAAAATGAAAATTTGCTGAAAATGTGCTCACCCTCAGGGATCCAAGATTAGGATGAGTTTGTTTCTTCATCAGATTTGGAGAAATGTAGCATTGCATCACTTGCTCAGCAGTGAATGGGTGCCGTCAGAATGAGAGTCCAAACAGCTGATAAAAACATCACAATAATCCACACCACTCCAGTCCAGCAGTTCACATCTGGAGAAGACAAAAGCTGCGTGTTTGTAAGTAGCATCTGACGGCACCCATTCACTGCAGAGGATCAATCGGATCTATGAAGAAACAAGCTCAACTACATCTTGGATGGCCTGAGGGTGAGTACATTTTCAGCAAATTTTCGTTTTTGGGGTATCAATGAACGTAAAGTTGATTTGTCCTCTGGACATCTTTACTTGAGGATTCAGGATGAGGGAAAGCAGCATGAAATTATGCTATGGCTTGTCCAATAGTAGCTTCTAGAGGTGAACATTTAATGTGGATTTGCAGTCAAACTGGCAGGTTTGAGCTGGTTTAAGTTGGTCCTAAGCAACTAGCTCCTGCTCAGGACCAGCTAATAACCAACTCAAGACCAGCTCAAACCAGCTGCCATGCTTCAAACATACCTAACCAGCACGTGCTGGGGGGTTTTCAACAGGGGGGGCGTGACAATTTAGTGACAGGCATTGCAGCAGCTCTCTATCATCGCATATCTTTTACAGGAAGTCACAGGACATCGTATGCAAAAAGTACGTTTTTAAGCATACCTAGTCCAGTATCATATTTAAAATAAAGCTTCTTTATTGGCATCTGGTTTTATGAAGAACATTTAAAGGGGTGATTCGACACTGACAAGATGGAGTTTTAATACATGTTGCAGTAGAAACGCGATGTTTTTTTTTTTTGTTTTGTTAAATCTCCGCTACACGACTAGAGAAAACAAATAGGGCTGTGGCGAAAAGAATTAGGAAAACTTCAACACCCATAATGCACTGGGTTCGATCGGGCTATCCGCGAGTGGAGATATAAAAATGCGGAAGTTCGATCTGTAGTTTTCACAAGAGCCCTGGTGATGTCTAACAGGTAACATACAAAAATAATACACGTAATATTCACAGACACCGTAACAATATAAAGCTGTTTCGAAACCTTTCAGTGCACAACGGGCTCTTTTAGTGGAAAAATGTTCTTAGATTATAAAATGTTCGGTAACACTTTACAATAATTTGTTAACTATATTTAATGCATTAACTAACAATGAGCAAAACATTTGTTACAGTATTTATTAATCTTTGTTAACGTTACTTAATAGAAAAACAGCTGTTCATTGTTAGTCCATGTTAGCTCAGATCGATTAACTAACATTAATAGATACAATTCGTTTTTATTTTAATAATGTATAAGTAAATATTGGAATCGACATTAACTAAGATTAATACATGCTTTAGAAGTATTTTACATTGTTAGTTTATGTTAACCAGTGTTTGGGGGTAACGCATTACAAGTAACGCGAGTTATGTAATCAGATTACTTTTTTCAAGTAACGATTAAAGTAACGCATTACTTTTTAATTTACAAGAGAATATCGGAGTTACCTTTTCAAATAAGTAACGCAAGTTACTTTTTTTCCCCCATTTATTGATTGACAGCTCTCCTGTCCCCATGTTGAGAGAAGTCAGATGTTACTAGTTCAAAATAAATATGAATATGCATTAATTCATCTCACTCACACAAAAAAAAACACAGATTCAGTATTCCTCAAAATGAATAAAAATAATGCAACTCAGAATATGACGCAAACCTGCAATAATTAAATGTTAAACAACACAAATATGCTTTATGTATTTAATCCCATTCTATTAACCAATGTCTTTGCTTCTGACCTTCGATGATCCAGTTCAACCGTACTAATAAGCACAAATTACTCTAGACAAACATTTGTGTGTCTTTTTTTTATTGTTGAAGTGTGTTGAAATTTCTTCTTCTGCATTCTACTGTACGGATGTAAATTTACTTTCCATTCAGCCTGAGGCTTATTCATTTCACTTTTGGTGTGAAAAGGCTTTTATATTTGCCAAAAATATAAATTTTTTATTTTAAAAGCAAACAAGCAAGCCCTGTCCAGATTTAAAAAGTAACGTAACACATTACTTTCCATAAAAAGTAACCAAGTAACGTAATTTGTTACTTTTTTTATGGAGTAACGCAATATTGTAATGCATTACTTTTAAAAGTAACTTTCCCCAACACTGATGTTAACTAAAGGAACCTTATTGTAAAGTGTTACCAAATGTTCTTCACACTATACTCTCAAAAACTAAGGTTCTTTATTGGCATCTATGGTTCCATAAAGAATCTTTAACATCTACAGAACCTTGGATAAAACCCAAAATGTTTCTTCTGTTGCATCACTGCAAAACCCCCCTTCTGGAACCTTTATTTTGAAGAGTGTATGATTACATCCACAATGATTTGACTGAGCATAATATCACCCATATGAAGAGTTTATATTTATGCATCTAAATGTATTTAGTGTTTGTCAATTTAACATTTGACAACTGACTTAGAGTAACACTGATGCAAACTGTTTAAGAGTACGCTCATTTTAATTTCTGTTTTTTCAACAGATGTCAAGTTGGGGGAACCTGGATGAAGTGGGTGAAGAGTGGTGGGACAATGCATATAAGTTGCTTCTTGAAAGTGAACCAATAAGAACGACTTATTGAGCGAGGAGAATGGAGTGGGGTGACTGGAAGAAGCTACGTCTGGCATCTTCTGAACCTAAGGATCTAGACGGCAGAGACAGGAGACTTATAAACTCCATAGTAGGAGTCCATAGTAACGATCACTTCTATTCATCATTAACTCAAGATCAAGGTCTTGTTTTGCTTTTATCTGCAGATATATAAGGCAGTTGATGTATGTCCAGTATTGTGATTCTGGCTGCAATAAACATCCATTCAAAAAGGCAAATGTTGTTTTATTGGGAAGATGAATACTGTTAAAAAGAGTATGAACAAAACATTTCTCCAGCTTAACCGGTCTTTAAGTGTGGTTTCACATTAGGAACGTGTTAAAAACATAACATGTTCATGTGTGCTCATGTACATTCATGCATCAATTACAGGTGCAGCCATGATCCTAGCTTTTCAGGAGCTAGATGCGTCATGTGGTGCCTTGTATGATCTCACGAATCTTGTCTGTATCAGCTCGCAGGGCTGCGTTGTGTGGGTCGATTTCTAGAGCCGCCTGGTAGTCCTGAAGACCTAAAAAAAACATCATACTGATGTTGTGAACTACTTCCTGTATTTCAGGAAGTTACAAGGAGAGCCAGAGTTGTGTGCCATACAGAAATCAAATGACAATGTCTTTCAAATTCCTATTTGTGACCCTGGACCACAAAACCAGTCATAAGGGTCAAGTTTTCGAAACATCATCTGAAAGCTGAATAAATAAGCTTTCCATTGATGTATGGTTTGTTAGGATAGGACAATATTTGGCCGAGATACAACTATTTGAAAATCTGGAATCTGAGTGTGCAAAAAAATCTAAATATTGAGAAAATCATCTTTAAAGTTGTTCAAATGAAGTTCTTAGCAATGCATATTACTAATCAAAAATTAAGTTTTGATATATTTACAGTACAAAATATCTTCATGGAACATGATCTTTACATAATATCCTAATGATTTTTGGCATAAAAGAGAAATCAATCATTTTGACCCATACAATGTATTTTTGGCTATTGCTACAAATATACCCCAGCGACTTAAGACTGTTTTTGTGCTCCAGGGTCACAATTAAATCCCGAAATCGAGCAACAAGAATTTATTAAAATTTCACTTTTAGATTGTGAAAAATGATCGAAGAACCCAGAATGCTCTAATTTGCAGCTGTCGATGTCAATATTTATGTTTTATTAAAAAAAAAAAAAAAAAAAAAAGATTTCTGTTCATTGATCTTTGACCAGCATAAATATACTGTGCATTCTGCATTTCATAACAGAGGCCAATTCGATTGAAATGCCAACTCATGACTGGAAACCCATTTTTAAATTAACTTTTTTTTCCTACCCTAAAGAGAATATCAGGTATTTTTATTGTAGAGATGATAGTGATTTCAGTGCACAGATTTCACCCACACTATTTACATACAGATAACTGTGCATTTATATGACTGCAGAGGTTGATGTGTTTTGCATGGAAATAGAATATAACCCTGTACCTTCCACATAGAGCTGGAGCTCACAGAATGCTGTTCCGCGCCTCACTTGAGCCTTCAGTCGGGCCGGAGCGTTTGCAGCGACCGCAGGCGTCAGTAACTCAAAGGCCTGTGGGAAAGTTAATGTGAGTTAATGTGAAGGAATCAGTGTGCTATATATGTAAAGTACCTCCACATGTCATTTATTATGATTATAGGCGTTGACAGCGGCCTGGTAGTTTCCTGCCATGAACAATTTACTGCAGAAAAAGGGAAAAAAGGTGATTTGATGTTTAATACGGTCTTTAAAAATATTTTACACTTGCTTTTATATTTTGTTATATAATGCATTCAGACATTTGTAAATGTGACCAGTGTACAAATACTGTAGAGGGGCTACTGTATGATGTTTTTTTTTTTTTTTTATTAATGCTTTTATTCAGCAAGGATGCATTAAATTGATTAACCAATGGCAGTAAAGACATTTATAGTTACAAAATATTTCTATTTCACATAAATGCTGTTCTTTTCAACTTTCTATTCATCAGAAATCAAAAAAATAAATGCATCACAGTTTCCACAAAAATATGAAGCAGCTGATAGTAATCAGAAATGTTTCTAATAATCAGCATATTAGAATGATTTCTGAAGATCACGTGACACTGAAGACTGGAGTAATGATGCTGAAAATACAGCTTTGATCACAGGAATAAATTACAGTTTACTATATATTAAAATACAAAACAATTATTTTAAATTGTAATAATATTTCACAGTTTTTACTGTATTTTGATCAAATAAATGCAGTCTTGGTGAGCAGAAGAGACTTCTTTCAAAAACATTGAAAAATCTTACCAAGCCCAAACTTCTGAACACTGTACATATAAAACACTACAAAATGTCAGCAAATAAACTGGTGGAAGACGATTATATGCTTTCTCCAAAAGAATGACTGTTTGTTCTTGCATAGTTCTCGCTGAGCGTGACCTGTGAAACTCACTCGCCCTTCTCTTTCAGCCAGTCTGGGTTTCTCTCTTCCTCTCTCAGGATCTGTGCCCACTGCTCTCCTGGCCTCCGCCTGCTTCTTCAGCCACTGCTCACACAAATACACAGACACGATATGTCTATGATCTTTAACATTACACACCGATTTAGTGGCAGATCTGACCTCTTCCTCCTCCGGGACGCGAGACTCTCTCAGCGCGGTGGGAAACACTCGTGGAGTGAAGCTGATCTTAATGCAGCCAGCTGATCTGGGAGCAGGCAGATCTTTTGCTTTCTGTTTCTTGCTTATCTGACCTAGCGAGAAAATATGGGAGCTTGTTTAAAACGGCCTATTTTATATTTCGACTGCTGCTTTATGGTACTTCAGAAACAAGAAGCGAGCATCATGACAGTGCCTGAGAAGAACAGGAGCAGAGAATTAAACCGTGTTTACCAGAAGCAGTGTTGCCAGTATTACGCAATAACGTGAGTGCAGGTGTAGCATTTGCACGCTCTGTTCTCTGATAAACCAGTTGGTTGTTGTGTGTGCCCGTTCCCCGCAGGTTTGTCTGGTTCTCATTTTCTTCTGCTGTTTCTCTCTGCGTTTCTCTTCGTCCTTCATCTTCTGAATCCTGTCCCGCTCCTCATTCTCAAGCTAAACACAGGCAGAGAATTCAACAGTAAGCTGATGTTTGAGACAACAATTAAATAAATCATTCTGCATGTATAGAAATCAGAGAAATCATTCTGCATGTATAGCAAAAATTGTCAAGTGCATTGATTCAAAAACAGTAGTTTAAGAATAAAGTATACAAAATCAATTCATACATTCTGGAAGTATTTGTTGCACTGTTTTTAATTTATACAAATTTAATTAAAATAAATATAACACTGTTTTTGACTACACTCTTAAAAATAAAGGTGCTTCATGATGCCATAGAAGAACCTTTTTGTCTAAATGGTTCCATAAAGAACCTTTAACATCTGAAGAACCTTTCTGTTTCCCAAAAGGTTCTTTGTGGCGAAATAAGGTTCTTCAGATTACAAAAACGCAAGAGATGGTTCTTTACAGAACCTTTGACTGAATGGTTCTTTGTGGAACCAAAAATGGTTCTTCTATGGCATTGCTTGAAGAACCTTTTGAAGCACCTTTATTTTTAAGAGTGTAGATTATTCTCATTACTGCACTATAGTTATGGGAATTTAATGGGAGTCATCATTATGGGTAAATAAATATGCATGAAAACAAAGCTTAATTTTCTTTATGCAAAACATAATTTCTTATATTTTGCATAAAGATAAAGGTAAAACACCAGACAATGGAAAAGGCCATGTCCATTCTGACTCAGAGAGTGAAAGCACATTTTAGACCTTCATCATGGTTTCCAGCGCATAGTTTTTCTCTTGTTGAATCCTGGCAGCTTTGGCTTTAGACTTTTCTGCTTCTTTCTCCTGAACTTTGAGAATTGCTTGTTCTCAAATCTGCTTCTGTTTGTCTTTGAAATAAAAATATACAAAGGTTTTTAATAGCTATATATGTCACAAATGCAACATCTTGGGTATATTTCTATGCTGTGAAAGAATGAAAGATCTCCTAACTTACCGATGTTTGTGAAGAGCTGCTCCCACAGTTCATCTCTCGTCTTCTGCAGAGTGAAAACTGCAACACCGTCTCCAATCCTGGCTTCACTTTTCGCCTCATTTATTGGCCCAAATAAGAAAACCTCAACTTACTTCATCATAAAATACAATAAAATAGAATAGAATAAAAAAAAAAAAAAAGGAAAAAAACTATTAAAATTGAATAAAATAACTATTAAAATTGAATTAAAAATAATAAAGTTAAATACATTTGCATATCCAAATAAACAGTAAAATTTATTTCAAAAATACATTATAATAAAATAACAATAGAGAGAACATTTATTAGAAGCGTTTAGTATGGTTATATTATCTGTATTTATAAGTGCTGCTTAATATTAGAATAGAATAGTTTTTTTATATATATATATATATACACATACATACATATACATACATACAGTGGGTACGGAAAGTATTCAGACCCCCTTAAATTTTTCACTCTGTTATATTGCAGCCATTTGCTAAAATCATTTAAGTTAATTTTTTTTCCTCATTAATGTACACACAGCACCCCACATTGACAGAAAAACACAGAATCGTTGACATTTTTGCAGATTTATTAAAAAATAAAAACTGAAATATCACATGGTCCTAAGTATTCAGACCCTTTGCTCAGTATTTAGTAGAAGCACCCTTTTGATCTAATACAGCCATGAGTCTTTTTGGGAGACTCAAACAAGTTTTTCACACCTGGATTTGGGGATTCTCTGCCATTCCTCCTTGCAGATCCTCTCCAGTTCTGTCAGGTTGGATGGTAAACGTTGGTGGACAGCCATTTTTAGGTCTCTCCAGAGATGCTCAATTGGGTTTAAGTCAGGGCTCTGGCTGGGCCATTCAAGAACAGTCACAGAGTTGTTGTGAAGCCACTCCTTCGTTATTTTAGCTGTGTGCTTAGGGTCATTGTCTTGTTGGAAGGTAAACCTTCGGCCCAGTCTGAGGTCCTGAGCACTCTGGAGAAGGTTTTCGTCCAGGATATCCCTGTACTTGGCCGCATTCATCTTTCCCTCGATTGCAACCAGTCGTCCTGTCCCTGCAGCTGAAAAGAAAAATTTAAGGGGGTCTGAATACTTTCCGTACCCACTGTATATATATATATATATGTTATATTACTACTGGGAATAGCATTATCATCAAAAAAGAGATCTTTATAAATAAATAATTTGGTGGGAACATTGCAATGTACAATTATCTATGTGTGTCAAATAGTGGTTTAGAATTAATGTTATATTCAGACGTCAATACGTTTTTGTGGATAATGATTTGTTGTTGTGAGAGATGTTAACAACAATCCAGAGCTGTGCAACACTTCAGTACAAATAAATGACACTGCATAGAGAAAAATTTCTTTTTAAAATCAGTTTTATTAAATGCAGTTCGAAGTGAGACTGAAGGAGTTGAATAATACATTTGAATTATGGCTTTGCCGAGGTTTCTCTATCAAACAAGACATGAGAAATATGAGTTACAACACACAAGACAACCTTAATTTACATTCAGTAAACTGTATGTGCTGTACCAGCTTGGTTTTGAGGATGCCACTAATGTATTCACTTCATATTCTTTGTGATTTACACTTTATGGGCTCCGTACATTCATTGTCCTGTTATAAAATTAGTTGCACAAGTATTCTCACCTCATATTGATAAGTGTGTAAATGATTGACTGCACAATGCCCTCAGCTCAGGATCCAAATATCATATTTCAAAAATAAAAACACTTGTAAGGCACCAGGGGTCAACAGTCAAATGTGGCCAATTATACAATAATTGTTCCTACAGACACATTATCACTAACATGAACATTGTCATGAATTTGTCATAACTATTTTTTTTTTTATAAATCGTAGGGAAACACACTATGATTGTTTACATGATCTTGCTTAACAAATGAAATCAGATCAGCGTGTTTTGCGATTGGCACTGTTATATAACGGTGAGTAAATGCTCAAGAGTACTCAACGCAACGACGTCTTCAGAGTAAAACATGTGGAAACATCTGGAAAATCAAACGGCAGAGAGCAAGACATGAAGTTTACATTCACGACGCCACAATGTTTCGCAGCTCAGTGGAAGAAAACATTCTCTGAGGAGCAACACACACAAAACAATGGAGAACGTAACATCACAAGAGCAAATCCAAACTGAATCAACATGAATGCAGCTGGATTTGACAAATTTTCTAAATGAAAAAAAAAAATTTTTTTTTTTTTTAATTTAAGTAAAGCATTTGAGATGATGTTCAAAAATATGTTCAGGTACTGCATCCAGAATTTTTTTTTGTAATAATTATCATTATTCTCAATGGTGATTCTCATTATACATTCATTTTTAATTAATTAAAATTAATTCTCTCTTTTTTTTTTTTTTTTTTAATAAAAGCAATATTTATTTATTTTCCTTTAGAGTGAATGATGCACTTTTTTTTTTTTGATTTTGTGAGATTCACCCATGAACATTGAGTTATAAAATTAATTAATTTTAGGCAATAAATGGTTAAAAGGGCTGATGCACAGAGTATTTTTAACTCTATAAATATATTTGTTGTGCTCTTTCAGGCGTCATGCCCAGAAATAAGGCCTTCAAGTAACAAACCTCCTCAATCTCGGCCAAAAAAAATAAAACTCAAATCAACCCAGTAAAGAAAGCTGTCATACAACAAAACTTACAAAAGTATCAAGTGCATCCAAAGTTTCAACTTGTTCTCTGGCTCTTTTAAATTCAAGATTTTCACTTAATTTGATCATAAAACAATCCATGAGTAATGAGAAGGAACAAAATGCAATACAGCACATCCAGGAATATTGCTCACTAAGACTAAACGACATGCTGCTGGTATCCTCAACAGTTACACAAGACACATGATGATGATACTCATCAGAAAGTATGCTACAGTAAATATTCTACAGCTACATTCAATAGGAAAGGCCCAGTCATGTGAACTATTAAATGATCAGCATCTACAAAACACTCTCAGCTCATATCAATCGAATGTCTGTAAAGGTTTCAGAGCAGTTTTTATAGCTAATTTGAAAGATTGAACACCGTCCTGGCTAAAGAAAATGAAGAGCTTTTGTTTTTGTGTTACTCTGAAACCTGGATACTGTCTGTTAGAGTTACAGCTGTAATGTAAGAATTAATTAATAAAAACCATTATCAGTAGAATCACAGATATTAAGTGACTGCGGTTTCATAGATCGATCAAGGCGAACCAAAGGAAGATCTACACAAGGAATAATTCACCCAAAAACAAATACACTACCGTTCACAAGTTTGGGGACAGTAAGATTTTTTTTTCTTTTGAAAGAAATTGATATTTGTATTCAGCAAAGATGCATTAAATTGATCAAAAGTGACGCTAAAGATGTTTATAATGTAACAAAAGATTTCTATTTCAAATAAATGTTGCTCTTTTTAACCTTTTATTCATCAAACAATCCTGAAAAATAAAACCTATCACCGTTTCCACAAAAATAGGAAGCAGCACGACTGTTTTCAACATTAATAATAATCAGAAATGTTTTTTGAGCAGCAAATCAGCATATTAGAATGATTTCTGAAGATCATGTGACACTGAAGACTGGAGTAATGATGCTGAAAATTCAGCTTTGATCACAGAAATAAATTAAATTTTACAATACATTAACTTAGAAAATAGTTATTTTAAATTACAATAATATTCCACTGTTTTTACTGCATTTTCGATCAAATAAATGCAGCGTTGGTGAGCAGAAGAGACTTAAAAAATGTAAAAATCTTACCGACTCCAAACTTCTCAAAAGTAGTGTGCATTCAAAAAATGATTTCTAATCACTTACTCACCCTGACGTTGTTCCAAACCCCTAAAGGCTTTCTCCTTTCTCTGACTCACTGAAAAAAAGTAAATACATTTTCAACACTATAAAAGCATTCTGGGTGAGTCGAAACAAAAGGAGCCGGCAAAACTTTGGAACTCAATCAAAGTAGGGACTTTGACTTCAGTGACTCTCACTGTCGGTCACGCTCATGATTGTCCGTCGCCGGGACCGGAATCTCTCTCTCGTGTTTTGAGCAGCTGCGCTCCTTTGTCCTCCATGCAAGCATCACAACCCCAAACCGCAGACGTCTCGGCTGTTAGCAGATTGTACGCCGTCTCGGTCATTCCAGTGCAAACTCTGTGGAACCACTTCTGACACGAGGCCTCGCACAGAATGGCCTCTTGGTCATCGTTCACCTCGCTCAGGCATATGCCGCATGGGTAGACCGGCTCGGACGAGGAGGACGTGCTCCTTCTGTTCAGAGCTTTATTATTGGTCAAAGCACCGTTATTGCCTGCGGGTCGTGGCGACTTCTTTAAGGCTTCGTTGTTGCCGTGAAGGACGCCGTTGAGTTTTTCCGCTCCGCTCTTTGTCTTCAGCTCTGTTGCGTCGTCCTGAGTCTTGTTTTCTTCACAGTTCTGGTTTTGCGTGGTGCTTTTGTTCATGGCTTCACTCGGGACCTGTTTAGGCGTTGGCGTGCTGGACTGCGTGAAGTTATTCTGTTGATTCGGGCTCAAATCCCGGGCTGGATTTCCCTCTGGACTGAAAACCAGACCACCTGGACTAGCGATTTGGTTCAGATTTTGAAGACTGATGTGCTCTCCTGGATTTGGTCTGAAGTGCATGACGCTGTTGCCGCCGCCGCTAAACAGCTTCCCGTAATTTGGGTTTTCCGGGTGGCCATAGTTAAATCCCGGTGCCCGGCTGTAGCCCATGGGATTCTGGGAAAAGAGATGAGGCTGGATTCGCATCTGGTAGGGAGCCCCGTATGGAGAAGGCATCCTGGACAAAATACTGGGCGGCCCATAGCCGCTAAACACTGGGTAATGTGAGTGGCCAAAATAAGGGCTGGCAGGAGGAAGTGCCTTCAGGGACGGCGAGTTGTAATTGTCATCGAAAGGATTGGAGGCTATTAGGTGATCCGCGCTCGGGTTTGGAGGAGGCGCATATTCAGACAGAGGAGAAAAGGATGGCGCCTGTCGAGAAAGAGAGTTATTTTCACTAGGCCTGTCACGATAACAACTTTTTGTTGTGCGATATATTTAAACAAGACCATATCTGCAGATGAAACTTGTTTTTTTTTTGTAGAAGCATTTTTTAAATTTGAACTAGCACCAACTACACCACGTTATGTACGAGAAGCTGCAAAAGACACAGGCGCAAGTGGAATGTACAAAACATGGTGACATTAATTTTTAAGTAAATATAATGGGCGATATATTGCGTCACCAAAAATTATTGAGGTCATGTACATGTATTGCGCGTTAAGTCGATATATTGATTATTGCGACAGGCCTAATTTTCACTCCTAAATGCTCATATAAAGCTCTGATGCAACATTTTCTCCATATTTAGTAATTATGTCTTTCTTTTTTCTAGATCTTCCTTCATTTTCTAAACGCATAGAAACGGAATGAAAAGCAACTTCACTGTTCAATTATTTGGGGTCGGTAAGATTTTTTACTGTTTTTGAAAGAAGTCTCTTCTGCTCACCGAGGCTGCATTTATTTGATCAGAAATACAGCAAAAACAGCGAAATATTACCGCAATTTTAAATAACTGTTTTCTATGTGAATATGTTAAAATGTAATTTATTTCTGTGATGCACAGCTGAATTTTCAGCATCATTACTCCAGTCTTCAAGATCCTTCAGAAATCATTATAATATGCTGATTTGCTGCTCAAGAAACATTTCTGATTAATATCAATGCTGAAAACAGTTCTGCTGATGCATACTTCAAAAGTAGTTTTTAATGCATTTATTTGAAATATAAATCTTTAGTAAGATTATAAATGTCTTTACTCTCACTTTTGATCAATGCATCTTCGCTAAATAAAAGTATTAATTTAAAAAATATATATTTTTACTTACCCCAAACTTTTGAACAGTAGTGTATGTATGAGTATTTTGCAATAATATGTGTTATTTTAACTTATAAGCAACAATATTTAGTTAATAGTTTATATTGTTTGTTTCTGTTGTTTCTAATTCAAATGATTTGCAATCAAATACTGTGGTTCATATTGAAATGTCTATGGAGAATATAAAAGGGGAAATATCTCTGGAACCAAAGATGCCGTGAGTTTCATACAGTACCTGTGTGCTCGACTTGCGTCTCTTTTTCTCTGGGCTTCCCAGCAGCAGCCCAGGACCGCCTAAAATATCCAGCCCACCGTCACCTCCTGGAAAATCACAAACCGAGTTCAAATTAAACTGATCATCCAAAATACCTGCGGTTGATCTGAAACGTATCATGTCTATAGCACTGACGTGTATGTACGCTCTTAATTTTAACGGCTTGAGAAACAGTTTGACGCATTTCTTACTGAAACAGGAAGATTGGGTTGGACATATAGAAGATCTTGTTTCTATTTTTAGAATAGCCAATAGAATTTAGATTGCATTACATTGTGCAATCAATCATTTGGTATATTTTCCCAAAACTGTACATTTTAAAAGTGCATATTGTTTATTTTGTCAGCTTACACTAGCATACAGATGAAAAAGCTCAAAGCTAATAGACATTAAATCTACGAACTTTAGGGTCTTAAAGAGATTTATGCTGAAACGTGCATGTTACAATCTGTATTACATGAGCAGATTACAACAATAATATACAATTCACAGTGTTTAATTAGATTATATATAGATTATAATATAATAGAATACAGTAATTGGTTGAGATTTTCAGAAAATAAGCCATAATAAACTTGGGTTATTATAGTTAGCATAACTAAAACTAAAACCAATAAAAAAAAAATCTAAATAGAAATAAAAAAATAAATATATATAGGCAAAAAAAAATTAAATGCACACAAACATAACAAAATTAAAAATGTAGCTAAAATAACGAATTTAAAATAGTAATAAAACTATAAAATGATACTAAACTAACACTTGAATGGCCACATTGAATTTGCAATTTCATTGCAAATTGCATTTGTTATATTTATACATTCATATACACAAATTTATGTTTTTTTTTTGTCTTATTCACTGTACCTTCTTTTAACTTCAACTTAGATTTTTGCTTTTTAAGGTTACATAATAAACATTTGACTCCACTTGCATGCCCTACTGAAGAGCATTTAATAAATAAGCTCTGGTATGATTTTCCAAAATCTCCAAACTTCCCAGAAACTCTGCAGAAAGTCGGGTTCATCTGACAGCATTCACTTTGAGGCCTGTCATGCTTTTCTTTTCAAATGCGTATCTGAATATGTCGCGGTCTACTTTTCTGTTCTTCACCAAAGGCCTGAAGGCCGCCAGACTGCTGCTGTCGCTCCGGTAATTACGACCGACACCGAATCAAGCCTCTAAAAACACGGAAAATCCACGTTACCTCGGTTTCGTTTTAGAGAGAATGAATCTTTATCCTGCTCTGTGGACATTACAGGCTCCCTCACATGACTCAAGGAACGGGGAAAATGGTGTAACTTTGATGTTAGAAAGAGTGATTGTAGTCAACTCGTCTCGCTGCAATCACGGCGGCGGCGCTCCGTGCGCAACCGGGAAGCGATTTCTATTAATATTCATGAGCTAAACCTTCGCAATCATCGACGTCATCTGTTTAATATTGATGAGACGAAGACCGCAACGTTCTCAGAGGTACTTAATATTAAAGAGGACGTCCTCAACCATTGGCAAGAACGTCAGCACGTCCTAATTAATATTCAAAAGCTAAGCTTTCGAGCAGGAAAGCTGCACCCGTGCGCAAAGTTTGGGAGGAGCGGACTCCTTTGACTTGTTGTTTTACGGGGCAGTTCACGGAAATGAACGACAGCTCCGCTTGTGTTTGTTCACTTGAGCGCGGCGCATTTCAACGTGGAGTGAAAAGCGGCGCGTGAGGGGGATTGTGTGACGTGTCGCGTTTGATGTTACGTGCGCCACCGACCCGCGCGATGATGAAGATGATGAAGATGATGTTATATTATTATGAAGTGCTGTCATTTTAAAAGTTTTTATTTACCTTGTGTGGCGGCAGTAATATGCGCCTGTTGCACAGGGCACAGGTGCAAAATAATGTCAGACACATTTTATTTTAATAATTTTATTTTGAAAAAAAAAATCTTTCAAACATAAAGTCAGAAATCTATCTACATCTATGTAATAAAGCCACTTTCCTTTATTTCCATTAATTTACTTTGCCTTTTATTTTTACTTTATAAAATACAATAATACTGTTTTTTTTGCAATTGTTTTACAGTAATATGCCACAAACTGTAATATGTTCATATATATTCGTATATATAATATTAATTGTGTGTGTGTGTGTATATAAAACGTAATACTAATTCTTTAAGAGAGAAGAGACAACATTTTAAAATTTTCAGCATTTTTATTTAAACTGGAAATCATTCTTTATACACAATCTATTTGTGGTGGGGGTATACCTTTTTGGCATAAACATTACACCATATTGCTGAACAGAAAAAAAACTCAATAAACACATGGTACATGTATTTGGAAAGTAAAGCAGAATACTTACAAGTTGAATTTTATTTATTAAGAAATACATTCAGTTTTTAAGGCTTATAGATACATTTACTGCTGCAGTGTGACGGAAACCAAACCATCACTGCTTTAAAAGAGTTTACAAAGATCTCCCTTATTATTATTATTCAGTTCAGACAAATTCAGAACAAACAAAACTTCAACAGAAGAATCCCAGAACAGAATTCAATTGAAAAAAAATGCGGTTTAAGCAAGTGCAGTTCACATCAGCACTGAATAAAATGACATGAATATTATTTCCTGAGTAAAATCACCTACATTAGGTGCGTGGGTAAACGTGACAAGCAGCCTGAGTTTTTATCTTACATGAACAGAGGTCATCTGTTTGATCAGCACATGCAGACGCTAAACATTTGACACTTTTTATGACGTTGCATTTCTAATGTGCAACTTTTAGCTGAAGAAAACTGCATGGAATTACACTTGCATACACAAAGAAAACCCAGATGTGAAGTTAACAATTTAACACAACAATCAATATTGTTCTAAAACACTAAAGCATATTGAAATGTACATCAAAAACATCAATCCCAGCATCAAATCTTACTGAAAACTAGCCAAAGCTGGTCTGGAGACTTTTTTAGCATGATCTTGGACACTAGTCAGGCTGGAAAACCAGCTAAGACCAGCAGCTTTTGGCTGTTTTCTTCAGCAGGAAAGCGAAACCATATTAAGTCAGTACTTTCACAAAATCTAGGGTGCATTATTAATCCCCCACAACAACAAAAAAACAATACAATAATTCCCCTCCAGTGAGAAAAGTTGTAAAAGGAAACAAAAGGCATGAAATCCATCATCTTTGGTTTGCTTGAAAGTCACAAAGGATTGAAAGCACAACGGCGTAACACTGTTTTTGGTTTCCTGATGTCCTTTCAGTAAGCAGATATCAAATCTACTCGGGAATAAAGCTTTAAAAAATGACAAAACACATGCAAAAGAATCTACATTAATGCTCTGTGCAACGGCGACCACATTCTTTGGTTTCAGGCTGTTTGCTTCAAAAAAAGAATAATTAAAAATTGATTGTGTCTCTCTGATTGAAATACTGCGAGCTATCAATTTCCCCTGATTGAGAAGAATTTCAGCCGCATGGAATGTTAATATCATATAATATCTCTCTCTGTATATAATTCTCATGTACAATAACATCCATGCTGAGCTTGAAATTCTAATGAGGGAAACTGATCACTGCGACATTTGAGGTGAATCTCATAAAGCCGATCAAGAACATTTCTGGCTAATATTTGACTCCAAAATAAACATAAATTATATTTTGCAGCTCCAAAATGACAATTAAACAATGAATTTATGATTTAAATCTACAAAATATTATATATTTTATATCATGACAATTATTTTATACCATGACAATTAAGCATGGTATTAATTTATGATATATTTTTGATTATATTTACATTTTATATCATGATGACAATTATTTTATATCATGTCAAATAAGCAATAAATGCATGATTTACATCAAAAAATATATTTTTATGACAATTAAGCAATGCATTTATGATATATTTTTAATATAATGTAATATAAAATATATTTTATATCATGACAATTATATAAAATAATGACAATTATTTTTTATCATGACAAGTGAGCAATTAATTTATGATATTACATAAAAAATATTTTGGTAATGAAATGATGGAAATGAGAATTTGGGGTCAAATGTGCTTAATTTTCATGAAAATAATGTCACAATATAAATAATCTAAATGGACTTAAAATAAGCTTTGATATGCTTTATGCAAAATTCAACTTCTTGTTTTTTTTCCTGTTGATTTTGGAGTGAAATGTGATGTATTCATGAGATTTTGTAAAGCTGGGCATCTCCACCTCATTTGGTCGCAGGAGTACTTTAAAGCAGCTCTTTTTTTCCGAAACGAACAGGCGTTCGCTGGTCTCTGGGTGAAACATCTTTGGTTTGATTCATGGATAATCTCATTGTCATCTTATCATCCCAAAGACCAGCAAACCAGAAAGAAGACATGAAAGAGCAAGCAGCTCTGCAGATGATGGTGTGTCACCGTTGCACATCGAGCTGCATGAAATACAAACAACTCCAAACTAATCTGAAAGACAAGTGCTACACTCATGATCCTAAATCTAAAATAGCATCAACTATTTCAAAGCACTAAAGTAACTAAAATGCGTACTCAGTAGTACATATTCTGTATGTGGAGAAAAATAGATATCTTTGGAGGCAAAAAGGTTTCATGATCATTCAGATTTGATTATTATTTTTGGTTTTCAGAACATTCACTCGGACTGCAATCAAATCAATCTCTCGCTCGTGTATCTGCAGCTCTTCACACGTTAAGGCCATTATTTAAAAGCTATCAGTTTTGCCGAACTAAGAAGCACCCAGCATTTTTGGTTACTTTGCACTCAAAAGAAGAAATAAACTACGGAAAAAGAAATCATTCTCCACAACAGAGGTCAAACACACACATTCAGTACGGGTCAACCGCCCGGAAAAAACCCTGTCCATCAAACCATGTCACTGTACAAAACACATGGCTTTCAAATGATCCCTGAGATAAAGAAAATCAGACATGACTACTGCTAAAAATTTAAAGGTAAAATGAGGTAGTATAAACCAGGGACTATAAGAGCAAAAATACACACATTCATACGACGAACCTGAGAAATCTAACGTGACCTGAAGTGGAGTCGCAAATAAATCATACGTGAACATCACCGAGTAAAACATTCAGCTGAAAGTTTAACGTTTATGAACCTGAGGTAGGTCAAAAATGCAATGAGCTGGGTAGCTCCCGCCCACTGTGAATTCCTATTGGTCCCAAGTCCTGCATATTAAGCAGCAACTATGTTCTGATTGGCTGTGACACAGCAGTTAACGGGTAAAACGGGTAAAAAAACCTTCTCACACTTCAGGATTAAACAAGCACACAAACTAATGCTGAAAATAACGTTGTAGAGTGTATAATGTACATTAAATACTTAGTAGATAAACTGAGGTAGATTAGGAAGTCAAGAGAGGTTTTCCATTCTCTCTCGCTGAGGTTACGTCAGAAACGTGACATTCACGTCGCACGTTTTGGCCTTTTTTTTTTTTTTAACACATTCAAGGTGGGTGAGATTCTAGTTTCTTTCAGACACACAATCTTTTATGAAAACCAACAGAAAAATACATTCACCGAGAAAGAGGGCCATGTGGACGTCTCGGGTCGTCCAGCACTGCTCAGTAGTCCGTTTAAGCAGCAGGGGGCGCCAGAGGGCATAAGCGTTTTGTGCTAAACAGGATGCGTCTCCATAATTTCCTGTTCCTGAAGTGTTGTTTCTGTCATTGGGATCATGTGGAGATGCAGCTCTTTCTCTGTAACCTCGAGGACGGGCGTTTCGGCCGACGCTTCGCTATCCTCGCCGTGCAGGGAGGCCAGGCGACTGCCGACACCCAGAGACAGGTTGGTCGCCTCGGTGTCATTGTGAGAGAAGCGTCCCGAGTCGCCCGTCTCGTGGCTGCCCTCGCTGGAATGAGAGCCCTCGCTGTCGCCCCCCGGTGGCCCAAACAGGCCCTGCAGAGAGGACGGCGGGTGTTGAGGAGAGGTTTCCGTGTAACACAGCAGGGTGGTGCCATGATGATAGGGATAAGAAGGACTGGAGACCCTCTTCACATCCTGATGGAGGCAGAAAACACCAGTAAACAGCAAAGAAAGAAAGGCTTTCTGAACTGAAGAGACCTAACATGAGCGAGTCTCACAAACCCTGTCATAAAAGCATAATGGAACAGATACAACATTTTAGTTTGCTTAAAAAAGCAGAAAACAAACAAAAAAATTAAGCCTGTTTTATTTTTGGGATTGCGACATTAAGAAAATAAAGTTAATTTCCCCCAAATTCTCATGAATGTAATGTTAAAAAACTGATGCATTATTTAAATTAATTAAAATAAGACATTATTTTTGAATAATATGTTCTTATAATTATTTCAATAACCAGTTATTTCAGTTTATTTATTATTATATACTATAACAGTATTTATAAATAATTTTTAATTTTTCCATGTGCTTTTGTCTTTTACATTTCTATTTAGCTTTAATTTACTTCTATTTCAGTTTTAGCAATGTTAGTATTTCAACAATCTTATTTTATTTCAGATAGCTGTCAAGGCAACATTTAAAATCTGTACGTTTTTAAAGTTTAAATGTGTAATCTAATACTTGATTTCATTTTATTCCAATTTTATTTCAATTAATGGAAACGATTTTTAATAGTTTTACCTTAACACAGCTTTATACATCATGGCGTTATTTACTACCTTCAATTTATACTCATTTCAAATAATGATAATAAAATAATAAATAGTTTTACTATAATAATGTTACATGAACATAATATATTATATTGTATAATTTCGAATATTGTTAAAAATTAAAAGCATTGTTTTCAGTGTTTTTTCTTCCCCAAAACTTGTTTTATTAACGACATTTCATATTTCTTTTGCTGATGCTCTCAGCCGTCATGATGCTTATGTGCCGGATGTTAGATTATGGCTCTATCTGACCGTTTCTTTAATAAAACTGTAACGGTTTCATACCTTGTTATCCCTCTTAAAGAAGTTCCATCTCTTTCTTCTCTTCTTCTCAACAGTGGGCTTCACTGGCCCATAGCTGTTAATGACCAGATTTGTTCCACCCTAAAACAGTAAAACACATTCATCAGAATATTGTTTCCACAAAGGACATTGTCTGCTATAAAACAAACACACACACACACACACACACAAGGTATTTTTAGGTAGGAATGTGTCATTTTAAACATACCTTTGCATCGATGAAATGATCCCTCATCATGGGCATCATCACCTCCACACTCTCAGCTTGACTCTGATTGGCCAGACAGACAGCAGTGGGCGGAGTCTGTCCTCCAGCTTGTCTGATGGATTTGGTAGCGGAAGATTTCCTGTCACGAATAATGCAGGTCAGTAACAGAATCATCATGGAAACAATCAATTAACTGACATTTGAGAATGCATTTGTAATTACTTTGATATATAGCCCGATAATATGCAATAATTAGCAAACAACAAAAAAAAAGTTTATTGGCTTGCAACAGTGTTTTTTATGTATGATTTATACTATGCATAAATGTGACCCTGGACCACAAAACCAGTCTTAAGTGTCAATTTTTCAAAATAGAGATTTATACGTCATCTGTAAGCAGAATAAATAATCTTTCCATTGATGTATGGTTTGTTAGGATTGGACAATATTTCGCTGAGATACAACTATTTGAAAATCTGGAATCTGAGGGTGCAAAAAAATCTAAATATTGAGAAAATCGCCTTTAAAGTTGTTCAAATTAAGTCCTTAGCAATGCATATTACTAATCAAAAATTAAGTTTTGATATATTTACAGTAGGATATTTACAAAATATCTTCATGGAACATGATCTTTACTTAATATCCTAATGATTTTTGGCATAAAAGAAAAATGGATAATTTTGTCCCATACAATGTATTTTTGGCTATTGCTACAAATATACCCCAGCGACTTAAGCCTGCTTTTGTGCTTCAGGGTCACATATGCTAAATTATACTACTATAGTATTTGTTCATATTTTGAATTAGCTTTTATTTTTATATTTTCAGTTGTTATTGAAATTTTTAAAAGTTTAATTATTTTGTTATGTGCTTTTGTCATTTTTATTAGTTATTTTTAATATTTCCATTTATATTTCTAACAAAACCTTTCTATTTATAATATTTCTATTTACTGTAGCTTTATTTTATTTCAGTAATTGTAACTTCAACTTAAACATTTTTCAGTTAGCTGCCAAGGCAACATTTCTCATTTTTAAGATTTTTATTTTATTTTATTTTATTTCAGCTCTATTTCAGTGACATAACTGAATTTCTTACCTGGTTTTACTCCTGCAGGCCAGTATGAGGACGCAGATGATAATGCAGGTTAAAGCGATACACACGCCCACCACTATCCCCGTCATTGACCTCTGATCCAGGTGATAGAAACCATCAGAAAATGCTGCGGATGGAGCACAAAAACAGTATTAAGATGATGTGAAGTGTGTTTATGCCATCTATGTGGATCAAATGAGATCATGTATTTAAATGCAATATTAACATCTCCCAGCTTAAAGAGGGCACTGCATGACTACACAGGACCCGTTATTCACCTGTGCCGTGTGTTTGGGAGGCGTGTGCGTCTGTGCGCACGCTCAGTTCTACTGCAGGTGAGAACGGCCCGTCTCCCATCTGATTGGATGCTGAGACCTTCACCAGGTACACCTGACCGGACTGAAGATTCTCCAGCAGGGCCATCGTGACGCTCCCTGACAACGAGGGTAACATTATTAACCAAAAATAACATATACACCTATCAATAATTTACATCGTAGACTCGAAATTACTGTGGACCTCGTGGGAAAATTGTTTCAACTGATTTGCAAATGACTTTTATCTGCATTCATTAACTGTGTGAATCTCAAAGACAAATAATTCAAATAAAAAAAAGATAGAAATGTATACTTTTCATTAAGACAAGATTATTTAGGTTTAGACCAGAGATGCTCAAATTACGGGCCAAAGCTGGTCCATAATAACCATTGATTTGGCCAAATCAGGAAAAACAACCAATTAACTGACATTTGTGAATGCATTTGCAAATACTTTGATATATAACCTAATAATTTGCAATAATATTTTCAGTTTCCATTTTAATTTTAGTTTAAGTTTTAGTAATTTTGTGCGATTTTTTCCCCATTTTTATTAGTTATCAGTTTTTTATATTTTTATTTTTAATTTCTTTTAATTTCAGTTTTCATTTTAGTAATTTTAGAACTTGTTACTTTTTTTAAAGTTAGCTTCCAAGGCAACACTTCTAATTTTCATTTAAGCTTTTTAAGTTTTTCATCAAATATTTATAGGGGAAAAAACATGCCATTGAAGCATATATTTATAATTTATCTTTTTGCTTTATTTTTATTTATTTATATCTTTTGCATTGAAATGATAGAGAATATAAGTGAATTTCATTTTAAAAATATAAATGCAACATTTATTTTTTGTCTCTTCTTAGTAAAAAGTATAGGCACCTCTGATTTGATTATTACATTTTTTGCATTTGACATTATTTTCATAAATGTCAAAGTAAAACAAGCACATTTAACCTAAATTAACCAATGATTTTTCATTAAAATCAGCAAATATTAAATTCAGCATAACAAACATTACTACGATGCACTGTATAAATATTTACAAAATATAAATAACCATAAATATTTAATACATTCTGAGAATTATTATTTTTGCATTACATTATTATTAAAAATTGTGTTTACGTTTATGCAAAATATTCTTTTGATACATTTCTTTTGATTTTGTGCTGAAATTTGACACAGGCATGTTCTTGACAGGTTTTGTGAGATTCGCCCAACTGGGATTTTTATTGCCGGACTCTCTAATCTTCATGTGACAGCACAGGATCAGAGTTTTACTACAAACAGAACACTCCGTCAGCACCACAGCGGTTATTTGTGACCAACAGATTTAGGGTTTTGAGGGTTAAATGTCAAAGGTTTAGTGACTAGTCTCATTCCAGTACCACCCAAAACCTCCTGAACCAGCAGCGCATCTCTGCAGCAGTAACCGCCAAACCGCAGTGTGATTTATCCTGCAGAGTAGGCTGGGAATGACCTCAGGATCTGAGCCTCACCACGGCCTCATGTTTAGATCCGGAGGGCTGTGCGTGGAACTGAAAACAGATGACATCCGGGTGGAACGGCAGTCCTGCTCATCTTTTACAGTCACTGGATTTAGAGCTAATATACACTGAGCTGTTCACAAGAGACCCGTTTCAGCACCTAGTGAAATGCTCCATTTCTATTCAATTCAAGTTTATTTGTACAAAGCAGTGTTTTTAAAAGCAGCTTTACAGAAAATGCTCGTTTCAATGTAACAATTAGTACAAATACATGCAAGTATTCCGTTATCAGCCACAGATGAGTGTGTCAGAGTGTTATTTCAGTATCAATGAGATGCTATTATAGTTTCATTTATTTTAATTATTGTTAAAATTGTACTCATTTTTTGTGTGTTTTTGTCTTTTTTTTTATGTCTATAATGTTTTTTTTTTTTTACAGTTTTAGTTATTTTAGTACATCATCAAGTTAAACTAAATGAAAATGAGAAATATTTCTTTGGTAACTAGCTGAAAATAAGTTTATGGTTCAAATACGTTTAGGATTTTTTTAGTTTCAGTTAACATTTATTTTATTTCAAGTAACAACAGTTTCCGACATTGATAATAAATCAGCATATTAGAATGATTTCTGAAGATCATGTGACATTGAAGACTGGAGGAATGATGCTGAAAATTCAGCTTTGATCACAGCAATAAATTACATTTTAAAGTATATTAAAACAGAAAACCATTATTTTAAATTGTAATAATATTTTACAATATTACTATGTTTTCTGTATTTTTAAATACACGTGACACATAATAGTGTTATTTTAGCATCGCTGAGATACTATTATAGTTTTTATTAATATTTTTGATTAATTTTTTATATATATATTTTCCATTTTTATTTAAATGTTAAAAAAGTTTTAGTAATTTTGTTGTGTGTGTATTTTTTGTATTTTTAATTTTTTTTATATGTCTATATGGTTTTATTTTTTTATGTCACTTTTTGTTATTTTTGCACAATCAAGTTAAACTAAATGAAAATCAGAAATTTTGCCTTGGCAACCAGCTGAAATAAAATACGTTAAAATTTTAAAATATGTTTCTTTTATTTCAAGTGAAAAAAAATATTTAATGGTTACAGTTTTTGTGTATAATAACCCTGACACACACAATCACCCACCCACCCACACACACACACACGCGCGCACTCACGCACACACTCACACACACACACACA
>NW_015551080.1:103358-104543 GCF_001515605.1 Sinocyclocheilus anshuiensis | reverse complement strand
CACAGACACACACAGACACACACAGACACACACACACACACACACACACACACACACACACACACACAGACACACAAACACACACACACACACAAACACATACACTCACACACTCACCTTCTCTCTGCAGGATCTGCCACTCTCCGGCCGCCCATGCTCTGCGTGAAGCGTACAGGATGGTGTAGCGTGTCACAGCGATGCTGAGCTCGTCAGGTGGTTTCCATGACACCAGCGCCGTGTCTCCTTCAATCAGAGTGACTTTCACTCCTACAGGAGCTCGAGTGGGAGCTGATCGGAGAACAGACAGACAAACAGACACCTGTCAATCAAAACCACTCAAAGCATTCAGCAGAGAATGGAGACAGAAGCCCCTTCTTTTTCTCTGTATTCTACAGTATATACATATATATGTTTACCTTCAGGTAGTGTGGCCTGGTAAACCACGGGACTCCAGGGACTGGACAGCTGATCCACGTGAAGACGAACTGCAAACTCATAATTGGTGTTTGGGTCCAAATCAGTTACCATCAGACTCTGGGCAGCACTGCAGGAACACACACACACATACACATATGAGAGGACGAGCATCACAATCTGTGTGTGTGTGTGTGTGTGTGTGTGTGTGTGTGTCTGTCTATGTGTGTGTGTGAGTGTCTATGTGTGTGTGTGTCTGTCTATGTGTGTGTGTGAGTGTCTATGTGTGTGTGTGTGTGTGTCATTCTGGGGTCAGTAACACTCACGTCTGTAGGTACAGCACCAGCGAGGCGTTCTGCAGTCCCACCGGGTTACAGCGGACCGTGTAGTTGACCGTCTGTTCGCCGGTGAAAGCGGGTCGGGCCCAATGCAGGAACACAGAGGAGGAGGAGTTACTGTGGGTGTAAACGTGATGAGGCGGCGGAGGGGGCGGGACCAGACGATCACGGACCGCTGCAAACAAACATAAAAATATTTTTCATGGTAATGCTTTTGAAAGAAGTCTGTTCTGCTCACCAAGGCTGAGTTTATTTGATTAAAAATACAGTAAAAATGTGAAATATTATTACAATTTAAAAGAACTGTTTTCTATGTGAATATATTGTAAAATGTAATTTATTCCTGTGAATTTTCAGCATCATTACACCAGTCTTCAGTCTCACACAATCCTTCAGAAATCATTCTAATATGCTGATCTGCTGCTCAAGAAAC
>NW_015551080.1:101443-103348 GCF_001515605.1 Sinocyclocheilus anshuiensis | reverse complement strand
ACACACACACACACACACACACACACACACAGACACACAAACACACACACACACACAAACACATACACTCACACACTCACCTTCTCTCTGCAGGATCTGCCACTCTCCGGCCGCCCATGCTCTGCGTGAAGCGTACAGGATGGTGTAGCGTGTCACAGCGATGCTGAGCTCGTCAGGTGGTTTCCATGACACCAGCGCCGTGTCTCCTTCAATCAGAGTGACTTTCACTCCTACAGGAGCTCGAGTGGGAGCTGATCGGAGAACAGACAGACAAACAGACACCTGTCAATCAAAACCACTCAAAGCATTCAGCAGAGAATGGAGACAGAAGCCCCTTCTTTTTCTCTGTATTCTACAGTATATACATATATATGTTTACCTTCAGGTAGTGTGGCCTGGTAAACCACGGGACTCCAGGGACTGGACAGCTGATCCACGTGAAGACGAACTGCAAACTCATAATTGGTGTTTGGGTCCAAATCAGTTACCATCAGACTCTGGGCAGCACTGCAGGAACACACACACACATACACATATGAGAGGACGAGCATCACAATCTGTGTGTGTGTGTGTGTGTGTGTGTGTGTGTGTGTGTGTGTGTCTGTCTATGTGTGTGTGTGAGTGTCTATGTGTGTGTGTGTCTGTCTATGTGTGTGTGTGTCTGTCTATGTGTGTGTGTGAGTGTCTATGTGTGTGTGTGTCTGTCTATGTGTGTGTGTGTCTGTCTATGTGTGTGTGTGAGTGTCTATGTGTGTGTGTGTCTGTCTATGTGTGTGTGTGTCTGTCTATGTGTGTGTGTGAGTGTCTATGTGTGTGTGTGTCTGTCTATGTGTGTGTGTGTCTGTCTATGTGTGTGTGTGAGTGTCTATGTGTGTGTGTGTCTGTCTATGTGTGTGTGTGTCTGTCTATGTGTGTGTGTGAGTGTCTATGTGTGTGTGTGTCTGTCTATGTGTGTGTGTGTCTGTCTATGTGTGTGTGTGAGTGTCTATGTGTGTGTGTGTGTGTGTCATTCTGGGGTCAGTAACACTCACGTCTGTAGGTACAGCACCAGCGAGGCGTTCTGCAGTCCCACCGGGTTACAGCGGACCGTGTAGTTGACCGTCTGTTCGCCGGTGAAAGCGGGTCGGGCCCAATGCAGGAACACAGAGGAGGAGGAGTTACTGTGGGTGTAAACGTGATGAGGCGGCGGAGGGGGCGGGACCAGACGATCACGGACCGCTGCAAACAAACATAAAAATATTTTTCATGGTAATGCTTTTGAAAGAAGTCTGTTCTGCTCACCAAGGCTGAGATCATTACTCCAGTCTTCAGTGTCACATGATCTTCAGAAATCATTCTAATATGCTGTTTTGTTGCTCAAGAAACATTTCTGATTATTATCAATGTTGAAAATAGCTGTTCTGATTCATATTTTTGTGGAAACGGTGATACATTTTATTCTTCAGGATTCACAGATGAATAGAAAGTTCAAAAGAACAGCATTTATTTGAAATAGAAATCTTGTCGGTTGCTAGACTCACAAACACATCCTGGTGTGCTGATAGTCTGGTCTGCCTGGTATCCTTCACCCATGAAACTGTAGGCCAAGAGTTTGACATGGTACTTCTTCCTGGGGTCTGTAATAAAGAGAGACGAGAAGAAACATGCAAGTATAAAATTAGTTTCTACTGTATTTTTCAAATGGAACATATGGGTGTTCACATATACAGTGACAAATTAATTCATTTATAAAGAAAGTTGCTGATTTATGGCAAAAGCGACATAAATACAAAAAAGAACAATAAAAAGCAATACAAAAAAAGAAAGAAAAGTTTAACTTCATTATATTCATATGTATATACAGTGGGTACGGAAAGTATTCAGACCCCCTTCAATTTTTCACTCTTTGTTATATTGCAGCCATTT
>NW_015551080.1:79946-101391 GCF_001515605.1 Sinocyclocheilus anshuiensis | reverse complement strand
GGGGGTCTGAATACTTTCCGTACCCACTGTATATGTGTGTGTGTGAGTGCTGGGTAGTAACCGATTGCATGTAATCTTGATTACGTCATCAGGTTCCACTTGTAATTAAATCATATCACATTTTAAAAGATTTGTAATCAGACTAGTTACTACATTTTTATTCACATGGTCACATGACATGCAGGTAAACAGGTATAATATTTCATATTTTTTATTAAGAGTTTAAAAAAATAAGCAATTAAAAAGAAAATTTATGATTTATTTAATTATTAGCTTTTCATTAAACTCATTAACCGCCGTACCCACTGTATATGTGTGTGTGTGAGTGCTGGGTAGTAACCGATTGCATGTAATCTTGATTACGTCATCAGGTTCCACTTGTAATTAAATCATATCACATTTTAAAAGATTTGTAATCAGACTAGTTACTACATTTTTATTCACATGGTCACATGACATGCAGGTAAACAGGTATAATATTTAATATTTTTTATTAAGAGTTTAAAAAAATAAGCAATTAAAAAGAAAATGTATGATTTATTTAATTATTAGCTTTTCATTAAACTCATGAACCGCAGTTTGGGAAACTTTAATGTAATATAATGTTTAATGCACTTCATGTTGTTAATAACAACGAATGGAAAATTATATTTTCTTTCTTTTTGTATTTTTATATCAATGTATTACAAGATTATCCTGTTTAAATCAATGTGATAAACAAGTTAGGTCAAAAGTAATCTAAAAGTAATCAAAAAGTAGTCAGATTATATTACCTGAAATGTGTAATGTAGTGGATTGCGTTACTAACTACAAATTATTTCATTTAATTTTGGAATCAGTAACAGACATCAATTTGTATGTAATCTACACAGCACAGTATGTACACATATATATATATATATATATAATCTTTATATATACATACATGCATACATATATATCATATGGAGCTTGACAGTTTATGAAATGATGCATTATGTCTGCTACAACTGAAACACAAACACTTTCCCCTCCAGAAAATGCATTTTTTGTGGCAACAATATAGATTTCTTGTCAAAATAGAATGGCATCTTATTTCTTCCTGTAAAGCATGTAATCTGTGCTCAGATTTTAAAAAGCTTTGGTCAGTTAATGTGTGTATGGGGCATAAGAGAATGTGTGTGTGTGTGTGTGTGTGTGTGTGTGTAACAGCAGATGTATATGGTCAGCGGACGTGTGTGTGTGTGTGTGTGTGTGTGTATTAGATAGCGGTGCCGTGTGTGTAGCGCGTGTGCATGTGTCTCTAATCATCAGCAGATGCCCAGAGCTGGAGGTGTTGGTCAGTGAGTTTGCGCTCAATCCTCCTGCTGGTCAACACAAAAGACGAGTGTCCATCCCCCGTTCAGTTCATCCACCCGTCATCCATCTGCTTCACCCCCTCACTAACTGACCACTGACCAGCGGCCACATCCCATTCACAACCAGACCACCGAGATTAAATCAGAGACCCAAAGGCCATGGGAAACACACACACACACACACACAGAGGTCAGCCACGTGACCAAAACCACAACCTCAAGCATCATAAAGGGACCTCGGACTGACAGAAAAATTGATAACTGATCAGAAACTGATCATCTGGGCTCAGATATTCAAATTAAATTCATAGGAAGCATTATTAAAAATTACAATAACAAAACTCTAAAAGCTACTATCCAAGTATTTTTTTTGCATTAATTAGACAACATATAAAAATTATTTTATAGATATGCCAAATAGGCCATTTTTAGTCAAGGAAATATTATTTAATAGACTGTATAGTATAACAAGAATAAACTACAGACTTGAACACAAAACATAATCTTAAACATCCTGATAAACATGCTAATATGCACATTTAAAATAAAAAAAAAATTGTATTTGTTATTTTTTATAATGATTTTATTTATAAATATATATTTTGTGATTTTACAGTGATATGTCAGCAACAGCCATGGTTTCTATCGAGTAAATAGTCAAGGTGGGAAAATTTTACTCATTGAAACTAACAAGTTGCTGCAGTTTCCATACTGTCCTGTAGTACTGACTTTGGTCACATGGTGGCGCTACACGAGACTGACATTACTGAACATGTTCTGAGCTTCAGATCCTACAACTAAACCAATCCTGAGAGTCTGTAACTGTGCAGCTGACATAACATGGACACGAATGTTTTCAACAACAAGGGTAAAAATGTACATTTACACTAATATACTACATATATGTGTATCTATAGTGTATATTTGTGATTCTGTAAAGTTTTTCACTATTTCATATTTTTTTTAGCTTTTGTATTAAGGTAGAATGACGTCAAAAAGATTTGCATACGCAGGGTAATAACAGTAAAATGCTGCAAATAATTTTTTCTTGCGCTTGAAACGCGATTTACACCTTTACAAAGCTTCTCTTGCGCATGCAAATTTAATTTACGCTTACAGTCTTATGTACACTTCCACAACTCTTACCCTGCGTATGCAAATCTTTTTGACGTCATTCTACCTTCATACTTTTGTGCTACTCATTTTAACAGTCCTGCGGTGTGAAAAAAATAAATTATTAAAAGTACAAATATTCCCTGAGTCTGTATTATTTTAGTATTATTGATATACTACTACAGCTTTTGTAATAGTATATTGTAATAGTAATTAGATGTTATTTTTATTTAAAATTTTCACTTTAATTTTAGTTAAAGTTTTAGTCATTTTGTTGTGTTTTTGTTATGTGTCTTTTATTATCATTATTTTTTTTTAAATGTCTATATATTTTATTAATTTTTATGTATTAGTTTTAGTTCATTTAGTTTTAGATATTTTAGTATTTTAAGTTAAGCTAAACAAAAATTAGAAATGTCTCCTTGGCAACTAGCTGAATTGTTAGCTGACCTTTGGTCAGCGTGCTCCGAGTAATGGAGACAAATGCGGGAGATTGTCTGGGGATGACTGTTAGGCATTGTTGTAAATGCATGCCAGACGCCTCGGTCTCGGTGGAAGATTGTTTATTAGCTGTGAGTTCTGTGATCGGTGGCGCAAACATTAGGTCTGCATCACGCATGAATAAGGCTATAGTGCTGTTTCTCAGTGAAATTCAGTTGGTGGATTCTTCGACTGAGAGTGGTTTAACAATCAAGGACACATTTGTGCCTGTTCTGCCTCTGTCAAGTCCAATGAAAAAAGTTGTTCTTTCAAATGTACCGCCGTTTGTAAGAAGTGAAAAATTAGAGGAGATACTTCGGAGGTACGGTAAGCTAATGGGTCCTATTAAGATGATCCCACTTGGCTGTAAGAGTGTCGAACTTAAACATGTAATGTCATTCAGACGCCAAGCAATTATGATTTTGAATTCCCAGAATGTGGCTCTGAACTTGTCCGTCAAGTTGAGTATTGATGGTAGAGATTATACAGTTTTTATCAGTTCAGAGACGATGAAATGTTTTGTGTGCGGAGAGTTTGGGCATGTTCGGCAGTCTTGTCTGAATAAAAATGGAGTGGACGTTAATATCACGGCTGCCGCTGTTAATGAAGAGAGTAACAGTCAGGCAAGTCGTGAGTTAAATACGGCTGCTGTATCATCGGAGGTGTCAGTTGTTGAAGGTGCCGCGCCGAGTGCCTCGCATGAGGTGAGTGTGGTTTCGGAAAACTCAATGGATGCGTTTGTGGAAGCAGATAAGGTGACTGTTGTAAGCGGTAGTGAGAACATGGTCTCACAATCAGTGACGGGCCTCTGTGAAGTGCAGGTAGATACTGATCACGATTCACATAGCGAGATAAAGCAGATGCAGCTTACTAAGGTAACGGTAAATACTGAAGAGAAAATTATTAGTCAAAGTGTAGAAGATGAAAACTCTCAAGAATTTAGTACATATTTGCAAACTGAGGATTCTCATAATGATAATGAAGATATTGAGAGCATTTTGGATGAGAACAATGAGACTGGTTCGAGTGTGCAGAGGCAGCTTGCTGTTGAGGGAAGTAGGTCTAAATTTAATTCACTTAAACAAATTAACGACTTCCTGGATTGCACTAAAGGACTTCGTAAGCCTAAGATTGAGACTTTTTTTCCTGATTTAGGTCTGTTTTTGGCATCTGGTACAGTAGCAATGAGAAAAGCTTCTTTTGAGGAACTTGATAAGCCAAAACGATATCGTCTTAAGAAGATTCTGAGCAATGTGAGAAGTTCTTTGCATTTACGTGGTAAGAAATGAGTATTTTAGTGATGTCAGAATTATTTTTTTTCTTTTCATTAATTTTTCTTTCCTTTAGCATCATGTCACCTTTATGTTTTGGCTCTTTAAATATCAATGGGTGTCGTGATGCTGTGAAAAGAGCATCTCTTTTTGATTATATTATTATGAAGAATGGTAGTGTAGTTTTTTTTACAAGAAACTCACACGGATGTAAATAATCAGGTCCAGTGGAAGAGTGAATGGAATGGACAAGTTGTTTTAAGTCATGGTTTTAGTAATAGTGCTGGAGTTGCAATTCTTTTTGGAGTTGAATTTAAAGAACAGAATGTGAGCGTTTTTGATGTCCTACCTGGTAGAATGCTAAGAGTGGATGTTACTTTACATGGTCTTAATTTTTCACTCTTTAATGTATATGCCCCAAGTCTCTGAGTCAATGGTGGGACATCAGTAAAGTTCAAGTTAAACTTTTTTGTCAGAAGTATTCTACACATAATAAGAATATTCTTGAAAACAAAATGAGACAACTTGAACAAGATATCTTGCAGTTGAACATTGAAGAGAATGATGGAAGTACTGTTGAAGTTTTGGAAACAAGGAAAATTCTTCACCAGAATCTCTTGGAAGAGAAAGCCAAAGAGACTTTGCTTCGTGCAAGGTTTACGTCTTTTAACTGCATGGATTCTCCAACATCCTTTTTTTTCAATTTGGAGAAGAAAGTTGCAGATAGGAACACTTTAAGTCATCTGAAACTTCTGGGAGGAGGTGAAACAACTGATAAACATGAAATAATTGTTCATGCTTTGCATTTTTATGAAAATCTTTATAGAGCGGAACTGTGGGCCTATACAGTTACCTTTTCCTAAGTTAAGTGTGTCACCCGACGTTTGCCCTGAAGTCAGTGGGGTTGGAAAGCTGTTACATTTTGAGAGATTAAAGGGGCTAAATTTTCAAACAGTGGGAAAAAAAGATATGTATCAGGTATGTGTAAAAACGGCTTATTTTAAAGATGTGATACAAAATGAAGAGAAAAATTTGCAGTTACAGATTGTATTTTTCCTTCTTGGAGGCTTTTTTATAAAAGTCCCCTTCCAAAACGTTCAGGTGATTTACAATGGAGAATATTGCATTGTGTGCTAGCCACAAACGTTTTTGTTTCCAAATTTAACTTGAATGTTTTGCCCTTTTGTCATTTCTGTAATAGTCATGAAACGGTTTTTCATGTTTTCATTGAATGTTCAAGGTTGGTGCCACTTTTTGCATTGCTGGAAAGGATTATTGAAGGATTGGGCTTTGATTTTAACAAAATACGTTTTATTTATGGCTGTAGGTATTATGTAAAAATAAAAATGTCAAACTAAAGCAGGTCAGACATGCTGAAAAAATGTTTAATTTTAAAATAAATCTCATTTTTGATTCCATTTCTGCTAAGACATAAGCACTTCAGTCATTAAATATTTGCATGGTAAATCTTTAAAGCCGAATTCATCCGATATCATTACATGTGACGTTATGGTGCCTTGGAAGTCTGTCTGAAACCAGGAGGTATCAAAATGCTGCCTGTTAAGTCTCTGACATTCGGTTTGGTACACAGCCGATGCAAAAGAGCACATACTCAAGAGAAACACCTCGAACCCTAAACCCCAAATCCACCCTGGACAACAGCCTCCCTACGGTACAATAGCCTGGAGATATTAACCACACACTGAGAGAGGGGGACATCTGACCTCTGACCTCTGACATGGAATCTGGGCAAGTCAAATCCTGTCGAGAAGGTCAGGGAGCAGCGCACATGCAGGACAGAACGTACAAAAAAATCAGCAAAAGTTTCTGAAATATGCAAGGTATCTCACCTCACTATAATATAAAGGAAGTATTAATTTTGGTAAGTTTCAAACTGATATTATGAGGGGAAAAAATAATTCAAAATAGAATATTTTAATTTGATTGATTTTGCCTAGGCCACGCCCCCCGCAATACTTCTACTTCCCACCAGGGGGCTGTGGCACACAGTTTGGGAAGTTTGATCACATCACTAGCACTAACTTTGAGCCATAGTAAGAACTAGGCTACTAATAAACAGCTATAGTTCTGAAGTGTATCAGGATTGTTTCTGAGTGTCTTCAGAGACCAAAAAGTATGAAGAAATCATGAAATATAGACAAATATCATCATATGTACAAAATATATCTACAAAAATAAACTACATTTTTTCAGTTTCTGGCAAAAGCTTAAATATTTGTATCCTACCTCGATAAAATTAAAATACATATTTATTAGAAATATATATAAATATCTATTATGGAATATCTACAGTAATAAACCAGATTTTTATCATTTCTGGCAAAAGGGGTCATAAGGCCCCTCAAAAATCAGCAAAGGCCTAGAAATATGCAAGATATTTTACCTCACTATAATGAAAAAAAAATAGAATTATAAACAAATATCTACAAAATAAACTAGATTTTTACCATTTCTGAAGAAACGTGCAAAACTTACCATCATGATGCTCGAGTACTGACTGCACTGCATCATTTTATGTATTTTTTATTTTCTAATTTTCAATATATTTAATATAAAGCACTTTGAATTACCATTATGTATGAAATAATGAGCAATATAAATAAACATGCTTTGCATTGCCTAGAGCGCTGTGGATGGTTTCCAGGCGTTGCTATGGGGTTGCTAAGGTGTTCTAAGTGCTTTTATTCAAGTTGCTATGCAGTTGCTAGGGTGCTGACTTTGTAAACACCACTACCAACAAATCTCCACTAATTGAAAATCTCCACTGAGCCAACTGTAGAAAATCAATATAGAAAATGCCCATCCGCTGTTCTGAGGTCAGCTCTCATGGATATTACAGCCGAGCTAAATGAACGAGCCTGCTTTAATTAAAGAGTGAGCATTAGAGGCCGTAACCCTCAGACCTCACACTAAATATCACGAATGACAAACGGAGGAAAAAACGAGTAGAAACATCATGTACAACACGCTCGACAGCAACTGTAACATGATGTTACCACATAAACTAATTTAGTTTCTCAGTTTTACAATGGAAGTCTATGGGGTCAGGGTTCCTGAGGATTTAAAAACAGAAATGCGAAGCTTGCATCATGAATCATATGAAAGTTACCAGGTTTACTTGCTTTAAATGGTCATCATCAGTTGTGTGTGTGTGTGTGTGTGTGTGTGTGTGTTTGGTTGGGGGTGTTAGAGCTTTGTATGAGGATCTTTGAAGTGAAGCTCATCCCACATTCTGTCCCCCTACAGACATAAAACACGACATAAACCTCCCAATGCTTTCTCTCCCAGTGCTCTCTGCTCCTCTTTTCACCTCCCCTGCACTGATAAACCGTAAACTCTCCCTGAGAGATGTCTCAACTCTAATGAATAGAGTTCAGCTCCTTCACATCTCTCTGAATACAGCATGAAGGTTGAATTACAGCTTAAACTACATCCACAGTAACGGCAAATTTCGACTCGTTTCTGTTTGTAAAACCAATAACAAACAAGTTGACAATTTTGTCCTTACAATGTCTTACAAAGTCTATTTGGCAATTGCATCATAGCAAGGAGAATTCATTAAAGAGATCTCTATAATATTTCAATCGTTCAACTACACGTAAAAAAAGTTCATTCTCAGCATTTTTGTCTTGTTTTTCAGTACAAATATCTAATTATTCTTAAATCAAGATGTTTCCCTGAGATGCAAAATTACATAAGATACTAAGTCTTGTTTTCAGAAAAATAAATAAATCAACAATTATGCTTAAAACAAGAAAGAAAAAAAAACTTTCAATGGGGTCAGAAAAATAAACTTAATTCAAAGGGTAAACAAGATTATTTTTCTTACCCCATTGAGAGATATATATGCCAAAACTTACTTAAATTTTATCATTTTTTTTATTTTTAGGTCATTTTGTATCTTAACATTTTGCATTATGCAAATAAACTATAAATAAATTAAGAATGTTTAGATGTTTGTAATGGAAAACAACAAATATACCAAGTAAAAAAAAGATTTTTTGTATTTTATGTAGTTCTTGGTTATGTTTCATTTAAGTATGAACTTTGTCTCAGATTATCTCTTAAAATCAGACACAATTGAGTCACTAGTTGTCATCCAGTAAAAGTAAACAGCTATAAAATGAATATGGAGCAGCTCAGATCATTTGATGAGAAATGTATAAGCTCATATTAAAATCTCTGACTTGGTTGCAGAATCTGAGCACAGTTTAAGGCATTTTGGGATCGTTTCTAAAACACGTGTGAGATTACTGGGGTTTTTCTGAAATCCTTAAGCAAAAGTCTCTATTTGCTCTGCATTTAACCTCAGTGCTGTCTAGATGAAGCAATTGAGATATTTGGCCACCTACATTAAAATAAATTCCTATCAGTAATTTCATGTAATACTTATGCAAATATTATGTCCAGTTCTGTCTGATTTGAATATCAGCTGGCTGACCTCTCTACGGCCACAGATGGCCACTGGTCAAGCAAAGCATTGTGGGACAGCATTCATGACCACCACTGAATTACAGGCCTGGATGAGAGTGACCTTTAGGGGCACGAGAGGGCGAGCACACCACAAACGTGCAACGCCCTCCTCCAGAGGCTCATGGGAAGATCAACACTGACCAGCACTTAGGCACTGGTCTGGCAGGGTCAGAGGTCAGAGGCCAGAGGGGGGAAGGTGACTGGGAGTTTAGGGAGGAGAGCCACAAATCTACATATCTGAAAAACACTTCAGTGCTTTTGTTCTTGGCAAAACACTGGCCTGTTCATTTAGAGACTCTGGATGAAGCAATGAACAGGCAGATGTGAGTCTTTGAGTGTATGGCATCACATCTTGCTGTTTTTCAGCATAAATTTCGCACTTTTAAGTGTATCAAAACTACAAATAGTTAAACTCCAGTTTAGCTCCAACTTAAGTTAAATTGACAGGAAAAGGAAATTACTGAAATGCAATTCAAATTTAATCTATCTATCTATGCCTCCATCCATCCATCTATCTATCTATCTATCTATCTATCTATCTATCTATCTATCTATCTATCTACTTTTTAAAGTTTTTTTCAAATCTTTCAAACAAATCTGAAATAAAATTTCTTTGAATTTCACTTCATTTTTATTTTACTTTCCGATATTCAAATTTGAATAGCAATTCCACATCCTCAATTCAAATTCAGAAACTGATTTTTTTTTCAATTCTGAACAGCACGTAATTCTGCTCCATTCAGTGTTGAACGCTGGACTGAAAGTGGCATGTTCAGTGTTTACACAAACTAACATCCCGCTCTAACCAATCAGACTACAAAACCGCCACTACAACAAACAAGGCACATTAAAAAAAGATTCCCCATTTCGGCACATCTGCACACAGCTGCTGGATTTCATTGGGTGTCTGGAAGTCACTAGCACTCACCCAGGCCTCCAATTGTGTGCTGGCGGAGGTGTGGGGGAATCTGGGTCGGCGGTCCTTCTGGTTCGCTCTCTTCATGGTAGGAAAGTTTGAAGCCCTGCAGTCCAGTGCCGCTGCCTGCTGGGAGATGCCAACGCAACACCACAGTCGTGCAGTTCAGAGACTCCAGCTGCAGCTCTGGTGCCAGGGGCACTATGGGAGAAAATACACAGACAATCAGAAACACATCTTCATATAACTTGTGCATGAAAAATTATAGAATGCATGTTGAGTTGAGTGTCATTAAAACGGCTTTCTCTTCTCAGACTACAAAACGTGGTAAGTTTAGACTGCACGGTTAAACGGTTCATACCTGATAGAAAGAACAAAACATAAAAAATGTCACTACAGACCCGACCAGCCCTGTAACCTCAGGAGAACAAATCTTCAAGATTTAGCAGCCACAACTGCTGCTATGAATCTCTCGAGTCCAGACGAGACGGGACCTCACAGGAACACTGCTGGGGTTAAATCAATCCTAGCTTAATTAAACACACTCCCGCAGAGTTTCCTGTGGTTCTGCTGTATCTTTGTAGGCATTAAATTTAACCGTAGTAATCTAACAGAGTGGGTTCCAGTAGATCACAGGTGACAGAGTTTCATATGTGAGCTGAGGCTTACAGTGGGACTGGAAGATCTGTAGAGGCCTGCGGCTCTCGCTTTATAACCCATGACTAAAAGCTTTCCCATGTGGATGAGAAGAAGGGTCAAAGGTCATGCAGGAACAAATGCAATGCCTTAACAAGATTATCAGCCCAAAGCAAAGAGAAAGAGATCTTTTCAAAGCATGTGTTGCAGGTTTTACAATTTTGCACTTACATACAGACATCAGAAGATTCACATCTAAACAGTCCAAATAATCAACACCAACTTGGATTAGACCATTTATAGCACATTACTAGAAGGATAGAATTATAGATAGATGGATAGACAGACAGGCAGACAGACAGACAGACAGATAGAAAGATAGATAGATAGATAGATAGATAGATAGATAGATAGATAGATAGATAGATAGATAGACAGATGTTCCACCTTTAGTGCTGGAAGCCTTCGGTGTCCTGTGGGACGTCCAGGCCGATGGTTCTCCCCATCCCACGCTGGTCGCTGCAGTGATGCGGAGCAGATACGTGGTGTCTGGCTGAAGACCCTCCAGGAGGTGATGGGTTTTGTGTCCTGAGAGCTCCAGCTGTGTCACTGCCCCGTCTGTGCTGGTCCTGTACGAGAGGCGGTACGCAGAGACACGACCGCGACTCAGCTTATGAGACAGAGGCTGCCACGACACCTGGATATCAGAGGGACTGCGGCTGGTGAGGCTCAACTCAGGAGCACGCAAGGGAACTGAGCCAGAGAGAGACAGAAACGAGAAATAACATTTAATTCATGACAGATAGTACTTATGAATATCACAGACTCTTGATAAGCAATTGTTTTGGTACAAGATACTTTGACTAGCATTATGAGTGGATCTCAGGGGAAAATAAAATTATATAATGCATACAACAATATAAAGTTGCATCTTTTTTTAAAGGCAGATAATTAATCTCACTCAGCTCGATCATAAATAAAATGGAGTGAATGGGTGCCGTCAGAATGAGAGTCCAAACAGCTGATAAAAACATCACAATAATCCACAAGTAACCCACACCACTCCAGTCCATCAGTTAACATCTGGAAAAGACAAAAGCTGCACGTTTGTGATCTGTACATATTTCTCTCATGATTCAGATGAGACGACTTTTTCACTGGAGAAAGCGTTATTATGGATAGAGCAGAAAAGCAACATTGAAGTAAAAAAAACTTCTTGATGTATTTGTTTCATTCAAACACGCAGCTTTTGTCTTCTCCAGATGTTAACTGATGGACTGGAGTGCTGTGGATTACTTGTGGATTATTGTGATGTTTTTATCAGCTGTTTAGACTCTCATTCTGACGGCACCCATTCACTGCAGATTATCCATTGCTGAGCAAGTGATGGAATGCTACATTTCTCCAAATCTGTTTAGATGAAGAAACTTTTTAATTTTAACTTTTGGGTGAACCATTTCTTCAATAGAACACAGCAATGTTTGGACACATCCTCATCCTCTACTCACCGTCCTCGAGTGTCCGCTGTATGACATGGTCAGACATGCGACTGGCACCCATTGGCATGTACGCTACGATGTAGAAAGTGTAGTTCCGCCCAGCCTCTAGCTCATCAATGATGTAGCGGGTGGTATCGTTACCGATAACAATCTGGTACTCTTCGTTATTTAGACCTGTTGGGACATGACAAGCCTTAAAGTCCTCATGAAATCAAAAGTCGGCAGTAAAGTTGGCAGCAACTTCCAGTTCAAATGGACTTTAATGATTCACAATGTCTGGAAAACATGACAAATTCAGCTACATTGCTACACTTTGCAATGCCAAGGTCAATGCTTCGATTCCTAGGGAAAGTATGAACTCAGAAAATGCATTCTTTGAATGCAATGTAAGTCGCTTTGAATAAAAGCATCTGCCAAATGCATAAATGTATCATGCACAAAATTCTATCTAATAATGCACAGAAACTAAATTACCCAAAATGAAAAAAATGGTGTAGAATTTACTTTGAAACCATTTTCACACATAAATTGCTGGTAAATTTCACACGTAATTACAAAGGAATGGCAGTTAACACATTGAATTAAACATGAAATTCTGATGTTAAAAGACTGAAATAGTATTTTCTTGTAAAACGTACTCTAATAAATTTTGTTTTCATTTTTACAGTCCAGAGGAAAGTTCTATTGTCCCAAATGCATGCTCCTTATCCTTTATAAATCGAAATACATGAAGTCTAATAGTATGTGTGGCAATTCAAAAACCAGTGCCAGTATAAAAAGAAACATGTCAACTCAATCAACACGGCCATGCCTTCTTTTGATTAACTGCTTTATCAATGCAACTAAAGGCAAATTCCACCTGCTGGTTTTCCCACAAGTCCACTGCACCTGAAAACACTTTAATTAGCCCACATTATGATGCTCAAATAAAAGAAACACTATACAGCATTGAGGCCCCAACTGAATATCTGACCCAATAAACAAGATACTCCACAGTCAACAGAAAAGGCCTTGTTCCGGCGCTGAATGGCCACGCTGAAGACTTTGACTCTGACGCACAGGGACAAACCCCCCAAAGCCTCTTCAGAGTTAGATTAAGACACTCCAACACTCGGGATAATTAGCCCCCTTTTGCACCCCTTTCAATCACTTCCGATGCTTTTTGCCCTCCAGAGCAGATGCAGTGTGGATTCTTTCTCTACAGCTATTCTTCTCCCACTAAATGGCCTGGAATTCTGGAAGTCCAAGTGCAACCGGCAAAATCCCTAATAAAGATTTCACACTTGTCAGAACAGTTCCTGTTGGACATCTCATTGTTTTCTCTTCCTTATCTTCTCACAAGCAGGCAGGTGTTTTATTTGGACGTCTTTATCAAAAGCTAAAAGAATATCAATGCATTTAAATTGCGAGCAATTTATTGAACTAAACCAATGATCCTTGACATTTTTGTCCAGAAGTGACTATTTTTTTTCAACAACAGAAACTACTTAAAGAGTACTCAACTAGTCAACCAGCTGTCATGAACAGAGCAAGGGCATTTACCACACAAAGTCATGAATATTTATAAATTAAAGGAACAGTCAGGCAAGAATGAAAATTTGCTTAAGATTTACTCAACCTCAGGCCATCCAAGATGTAGATGAGTTTGTTTCTTCATCAGATTTGGAGAAATGTAGCATTGCATCACTTGCTCTGCAGTGAATGGGTGCCGTCAGAATGAGAGTCCAAACAGCTGATAAAAACATCACAATAATCCACAAGTAATCCACACCACTCCAGTCCATCAGTTAACATCTGGAGAAGCGTGTTTGTAAGAAACAAGTTTTTAACTTTAAAATGTTGCTTCTGGCTAAAATATGAGTTTATAATCCATAATAACGCTTCCTCCAGTGAAAAAGTCCATCTCCTCTTGTCCTCTAACATCAAAATGTTTGTTTAGATCTCTTCTTGACTGTTTTGGCTTGTAAACGGTGCTTGATCTGTTTAGATTTTTCTCCTGATTCAGACACAATCTATTTTTCACTGGAGGAAGCGTTTTATGGATTACAGACTCATATTTTAGCCAGAAGCAACGGTTTGAAGTTAAAAACATAATAATGATGGATTTGTTTCAGCTTTTTGTTTCTCAAGACATTAACTGATGGACTGGAGTGGTGTGGATTACTTGTGGATTATTGTGATGTTTTTATCAGCTGTTTGGACTCTCATTCTGACGGCACCCATTCACTGCAGAGCAAGTGATGCAATGCTACATTTCTCCAAATCTGATGAAGAAACAAACTCATCTACATCTCGGATGGACTGAGGGTGAGGACATTTTCAGCAAATTTTCATTTTTGGGTGAACCGTTTCTTTAATTGGGTTCTTGTGCATTTTCACTACTGTCTGGTCCATATTTCTCTGTTTACATCTGAGACACTCACCTTCTGCCTTCATGTAGTGTACAGAGTAAGCGATGACTTTGTCCGAGTTGTACATGGGTCTCTCCCAGGCCAGTAAGATGGCTGAGCTGGATACGGTGTCCGCACGGACATTTCTGGGCGCGCTCGGCCGGTTGTCCGACATTACTACGATCAGACGAGCCATGGCCAGAACTGAACCCTGCTCGTTCTCCGCCTGACACTGGTATATGCCGTCATCTTCAGGAATAATCTGGTTAATCACCAGTTTACTTTGAAAACAAACAATGTTTTTCGTGATGAAAAAAACTAATTGATATACTGAGATCACACAAAACCTGTTAATACTGCATCTCAAACTCTAAAGTAAGAAAAGTTAAAAAGTAAAGTAAAAAAGAAATTTTAGCAGTAGCATTTGTTGCACTGCCTTTTGAAAAATCACATGACTGCGAATGAGACTCACCATGGAGAATAATAAAAACTACTAAAAAACTAAAACATCAGGATGCATTACAGTAATGAGAATTTGGGAGAACATGTGATTAATTTTCTTTATTTTATATAATAAGAAAATGAATATTATATTATATTATACTTTTATATGATGCAACATTAAAAATATGTTTTGTAACATGAATATTTATAGATGCAAGAAGTGAAAATAAACCTAGACACATATATTTAACATGCATGTTTAACATGTGTATGTTGAGGTGGAAATGAGCATGTCAATAGCACTAGTCCAAATCACTTCCCCTCCTTTTTGCTTTCAGGATCCCATGACAAACCCAGACAGGAAGACAAATTAGAGGAAAATCAGCTCAAACACCATTAGCAGAGCATTGAATAATTAACCCTCTCTTGTTCCACATAAGAAACCAGCTGATGAATATTTCAGCAGCACAGAGTTTCCAGCAGACGAATGAGCCAATTCAAACCCAGAGCGACATCTATGTCGGGCATCAGGTAGTGCTCAAAATATACACTTCAACTCAAATTCAAGACAAACAGAATCAAATGCAATGGACTCTACCTTTAAGGCAGCAGCATCTCTGTCAGAAAGCTTTACATTAAGATGGTTGTGAATCTGAGGTGCATTAAACAATTCAAGCAGATGCAGCTATAAAAAAAGGCTTCCAAGAGACACATTTATTGGTTCAGGCCATGCACGTTCTTGAATGCACTGATGTGTTTCACACGCCAGTACCTGTTATACATCTTGATGCGTCCGTTCGAGTGAACGGGTTCACCGTTCTTCAGCCATGTGATCTGAGGGGTCGGAAATCCCTCGGCCACACACGCTAAGCGGGCGGTACCGGCCCTCGGTCGGGTCACGCTTTCCGGCCACTCCATGAGAGACGGCGGCGCTGCACAAAAATACACACAGATGCATTTATTAAATGCATGTATTTGTGAAATCTAAAGCAAATGTTTATTTATTAAGGCCATAAAACAGTAAAGGTAAAAGAGCATGCTCACAGGGTTTCTGCAGGTAAATTTAAGCCTTTTAGACTTTTTTTAAGAAGTACAAAATTGAAGGGAACACAATATGTCAATATGGTATATACAGTAATTGTAAAGGTCTTGTATTAGCAATGCTTCAAAGTTTGAAAATAGAAATTTGCACCAATGTCCATTACTTTTTCATTCATTTTACAAAAAAAACAAAAAAAAAGTTTAAGGCTTGAAGAGCTCTGCTCACATTTACTAGAATATGGAAATAATTTTTACTGTATCTTCTGATCACACTGCAAAAAGTAATGTCCTTCATCTATTTTCGTCTTGTTCTCCAGAGCAAATATCTCAAGATTTTTAAACTAAGAAACATTTTCTTGAGATGCAGAATGACAGAAGACTAGAAGTCTTGACTTCTGAGAAATTTCTGAGTTTATGATTAAAACAAGGACAAATATGTCAATGTGCAATGTGACTTAATTCAAACAGAAACGTAATTTTCATTCCTTAATGAGAGATATTTTTTTTCTTGTTTTAAGCATAAATTAAATTTTGTTCAGTTTCTCAGAAATCAAGACTTCATTTGTTCAGTTTGCATCTCAAGAAAAAGTAACTTGATTTCAGCATGTCTAAACATTTGTACTTGAAAACAGAAATGCTGAAAAAGATATTAATTTTTTGCAGTGCATGCAACACTATTTAACTCCATGAATTTGAATTTAATTTTTAAGACCCGCAGAAACCCTGTGCTCACTATAATGATTTTTTACTTTACCTAAAACAGTTATATTAGCGGCGGCAATCGTGTAGTTTCTGGTTCCTGGCGTAGTTGCGCGGCAAAAGTAGATTCCGGCGTGTTGGGGTTTCACGTCAGATATGAGCAGGTTTCCATTGCCAAGAACCTTTGTTTTGTGAACGTCAATGGATTTATGGCCGGCGCGGCTCCATGAGATCAGCGGACGAGGATTTCCAGTCGCCATGCACTCCAGCAGAGCCGTGCTGTGAACCGCCACGGTCAGATTCTGTGGACCGGCGATGATACGAGGACTTTGAGGAACTCTGGGAGATGGAGCTATTGAGAAGCAAAAAAGAGAGGAAATGAAAATGATGCATATAAAATACTGTACTGTGCATAAAAACTACTCTTTAGGTGTTTATCTAACCTGCGGTCATGGTTAGCACGGCCTCGGAGCTCCTGCGTCGACTGGCAATATTAGTCGCCACACAGCGGTAGCTCCCAGCATCAGCCGGTTCAACTCCCTGAATTTGTAAAACGCCGCTGGGCAGCACTGTGATTCTGGATTGAGACATGCAAACATTCACTTAATACAATATACGATAAAATATGTAATGTTTATAGTGTACAGAGTAATACGTCAAAAATAAATGTAACATTTGAAATAATTGTGGAACAAACATACTATATATGCATTATAATAAATTAAAGGCACAATATGTAAGATTTTTTTATTAAAATATCCAAAAACCACTAGAACAGTGTTATATATTTTGCTGACTTGTGTACTTACATTATCCCAAATGTTTTGAAAAATGTTTAAATCCAGAGAAATAAGCAATTTTAACTAGTGACACGGACCGTGTCCGTAGTGTCATTACTATGGACGTCATAACCCCTCGAATTCTCGAATTTTGTTTTGTAGAAAACATGGAAACACCAAAGACACTTTAATATGTTGTGCGTTTTATTAGACAGGTGACGACCGCACAGAGTAGCATTATAACAGAACTAAATGTATCTAGTATGATAAAACAGCGCTGCTTTACCCCACATACGCACGACCGGAAGCAGCGGAAGCAGTCGACTGTGGCATAATAAAAGCTCCGCTGCTTTCCAGCCATGTGTCGCGCTCGTCTCTCATTAGCAATTGCTTCAGCGACCTCGTTTCTCTTCGACGGCTTTCAGCCTCACTCTGCTTCGTACTATGATGTTAATAAATCTTTAATACATTAGCTCATCCATGAACATGATTTCTGCCCGAGTCCCGTCGGATTGCATCAGCTGTGGGGATGAAGACGACAACTCCCATGATTCCACACTCAGTCACAGCGTCATCAAACTATGCCTTTGTTTCTTTGTTTGTTTTGAATACGCGCCCTCTAGCGGTGAAAACTTACATACTGTGCCTTTAAATGACCAAAATAAAGTACGAGTAAGTGGTCAACACTAAGCCCCTCCTCCTGCTAGTAGGTGGGCGCAGCTGTACCTTTCAGTGGCCAGTGGTAAAGTGACTCTGTTAAACTCCCAGGTGATGACTGGAGGGGGCGTGGCCGTGATTTTACAGGTGAATCGTGCGACGGATCCCTCCATAACCGTGATTGATGCCGGCTGCTGAGTGAAGGTGGATAAACCTGCGGAAAGATAACAAAATAGTCACCATCATCTATATGGGAGTCAACTTCTTTAGACTCTAAGAATCTCAGTAGCCACTTATTGAGCTGTGAATGGATAATGTCTTGTCTTAATGGCAAATTTTAACATGTTCAAATGCCAGTGATGTGTGAGAGAATCAAAATAGGACAAAATAGAAAGAAGAAGGAGCGAAAGAGGTTTGGTTGTAAGATGATCCAGCACACATACTCACACCGTCAGCAGAGATGAATGAGTCAAACTGAACCAAAAGCTTTAGATAAATACTAGCGGCAAACACCTCACGTTAGCATAACACCAACCTTTTGCTAACACTTCTCTGTGTGTGTGTGTGTGTGTGTGTGTGTGTGTGTGTGTGAAATACTAGCGGCAAACACCTCACGTTAGCATAACACCAACCTTTTGCTAACACTTCTCTGTGTGTGTGTGTGTGTGTGTGTGTGTGTGTGTGTTTCTCTCCAAACAAAACCCTTTTGCTTCTTACCTTCACATGTTTCTCTCCAACAAAAACATTTGTGCTCTATTAGAAAGTCGTCATGTTTAGAGATATTTAAGGGTAGGGCTGCTCGATTATGGCAAAAAAAAAGGTAACACTTTACTTGAAGGGGTGTGCATAAGACTGACATGGCACCTTCATAATCATGACATGACACATGACACATGACACATGAAACATGCAAGTTTTATGCATGTTTATGACAACTGTCCAGTCTTATGCACACCCCTTCAAGTAAAGTGTAACCAAAAAAAATTACAATTATTACTCATTGACTTCAGAAACATCATGCATTTATTGAACTTTTTAACAAAATAAAAGAAAAACTTTATGAAAATTAAAGTCTTAAACTGCGTTTCCTTGAACTTAATTAATATACTAATATAATTATATAATATTATATATATATATATATATATATATACACACGCGTGAAATATAGGGTGTAATACATTTCAAAGTTAAAACAAAAAAAATATTAAACAAATATATAATACAACAATGGCATAGTTTTTATTAATAGTTTTATTTTTATTTTCTGTTATTATTTTTTAATAACGTTTTAGTCTTTTTTTTGTTATATATGTCTACAGTTTATTTTTACAGTCTATTTTTTCAGTTTTAGTTTTAGTTATTTTAGTACATCAAGTTAAACTAAATGAAAATGAGAAATGATATGTTTTGCTAAATTAAAATAAGTTACATTTTTTAAATATTTTATTTCAAGTAGCACTTTTTTTAATGGTTTTAGTTTTAGTTAACTATAATAACCCTGGCTCCATTCCTTTAAAAAGACTCTTGTGGCTTTCTGAGTGATAATAATCAGTAAAAGCAAACACAGCTCACCATAAACGGCCTGTTTTAGGACTGAAAGACATTAATGTTTGTTTAACGTGCCTCTTCAGTGAGGCCTTCACATCGGTGCTGCGCTCCAGCTCTGACCTTCTCAAGCTAACAGCCATAAACCCCCCCGAGCCATTAGGATCGTCCCCTCACGGCCCCTCCAACCCCTAAAGAAGCCTCGGGTCAATGATTAGTTAACAGGAATCACATACAGACCTCAGTATGAATCTCATGTTAGGATGAGATAATAACAAAATCAGCCTCAGGCCTGAATGTTGTGGTGCAAAGATTAAGCAAGACACAGATAATCACTGACAGGAAGTCATCATCACAGAATTAAAAGCAGTAATAAAGTTCTTATTCTGGAGTTGATTGACAGTTCTAAAATGTCAATCAAACTACACTATGGACAAAGTTCTGGTGACCTTTGATGTGTTATTGGCGTGTTTGTGTGCTAATATTGGTTAAATCATCATTCCAATAACAAATAACTACCATCAACACTGACAAACACATATTGTTTCTTCAAAGTACTTCAAACAAGGAGTAGCGTATAAATACTACAGTATATGAATATGATAATATATCAAAATAGGGAACAAATTCCACATGCAAAAAAGTATGTATAGTGTACAGTATTTGAATGCATGAGATAAAATGCATACCTTGCAATTGAAGTCATTTGGATAAAAGTGTCTGTCAAACTCAATCTGTAGGAATTCCTGTATCACACACTAGACGTTTCTATGAATCACAAGCTGCATGTGACGTTTTAAAACACACGTTAAGTACATCATCCGGACAAAATTATCACCCTCAAAGGGTCCCAACAGAGTTTTGACAGACTGAGGAAGGACTTTGGATGCTTCCAAACTCTCTCTGCTGGAATTGTGATTTTTAATCTCACAATTCAGACTTTTTTCTTGCAATTCTGAGTTTATTTCACAAGGTTCAAACTTTTTTCTCACAATTCTGAGAAATTCAGAATTGCGAGATATAAATGCAAAATTGCGAGAAATAAGTTCATATAAACTGATAAAAAGTCAAAACTGACATATTTTATTCCGTGGTGTAAAAAAATACAGAATTGCGATATAAACTCAGAATTCTGAGAAAACAAAAAAGAAAGTCAGAATTCTGCAATCTAGCAATTCTGAGTTTATCTCACAATTCTGCAATTCTGACTTTTTCCTCAGAACTGCGAGAAAAAAAGTAGCAATTAACTTTTCATTTTTTTATTCTGTGCCGGAAACAGGCTTCCATAGTTTCATGTTCATTTTTAACAAAAATCTTTTAGTTTATATAACTACAACTTGATCGAGTTTGTGTTTGGCTGTGCAGCTGCTGAAGCAGCATTATAAGAGGATCTGTGAGTCTGTTCCTTCCACTGACCTGACCTCTCACCTCTGACCTCAACCAATCCTGAGCGGCAGTAAGCTCATCCCTGCTCAGGCATCCCGGCCTACCAAACATGAACCAGAAACCAAGCCACTAACACAACAGAGCAACACTAGAAGTGGACACTTCCGTTTCAGCGAGTTCCTCTCCTTCGCTCAGGAGATGCTTTCAGAGCAGCACAGGTCTGTGGATCAGTACACACAGGGTCAGAGGTTACCACGGCAACACCAGGGCCCAGATGTGTAACTTTAGAGCTTCCATCTCCATTCCAACCCTAAAAACACTCAGTCAACTTTTCACTGAGAGAGAAAGATCATTACAAGCCAGTATATATATAACTACTCAGTCAGCATGAAACCCATATTTCCATTGAAACATGACATTCAAAACCCATTGAAATATGACATTCAATGAGAAAAAAAAGGTGGCTGTTATATAGTTTATGGTTAATTGAGGGGGACTGATCCACTGCCTGCACTGATTGGTTGAAATTTAAGTGGCCTTTGTGACATCAGCTGAAAGGAAAGTGGTTTTAGAGGTGGAGTAAGCTGCATCATATTTTGATGAAAGATTATGAAGACAAATATTTTCATTGGTATAACCCTGCACTGATGAATCATTCACAAACATGAATGTACACCATGATCTTTTGGATGTAGTCCATATCAGACATGATGTTCACCAAAAAAATAAAAATAAAACACTGTAATAATAATAAT
>NW_015551080.1:76289-79886 GCF_001515605.1 Sinocyclocheilus anshuiensis | reverse complement strand
TATCATTAAATAAATAAATGCAATCGATTATATTTTTATGAATATATATATATATATATATATATATATTTTTAAAAATATATTCATATATTTAATAAATGTAATGAATTTTATTTAATAACAAACAATATATAAAACATTAATAACAATAATAATAATAATATATTGTTGTTGTTGTTGTTGTTATTATAGATAATAATAATATCATATTTAATATAATTTTCTTATCTTTCATATATCGTGCAATTTATAAATTATTTTATGCATTATTTTATGATTCATGTCAAGGCTAAATCAAGCATGTAGTTATGATGAATGTCCAGATCAGATATAAAAATCACACAAATTCTGACTGTTCTCACTGAAGCCACATGGGGGAAAAATGTATTTCTATGCAGTTTACTTACACATATAACTGCTTTCAATAGACTGATATTAAAATAACACATATCCAGACAGGCATGAAACTTTCACCCTCTCTCTCTCTCTGTCTGTCTGTCTCAGCGAGTGATTGTCAGTGACGGTAAAGCAATACGAGTGCGTAAGTGTTTTCTGAAAGCGGATCATTACAAAGAGCCCTTAAAAGATCTTTTAGTGCAGGTAAGAGATGCCACCTCCATACTGACATTTCAGCCTTCAACACACACACACACACACACACTCATGCTCAAACTACAGTGTTTCTGTCAAGGTAAAACATCACTTAACATCATCATCACTTCGGAGTTAAACTGAAAGCTGTTCATTAGCATCTCAGCTTATCCTCTAGAGACCGATGAAGACGTTCTGACACACTTCCATGCAACTTTGACACATTAAAATGCTGTAATGTAGGATGCTAGTTAATCCATCTTTAATGCAAAAGTAATTTGAGATGTTTTAAGGTTTTATTAGCAGATGCATTATGCACAAGCACGGTGAACAAGCACAGTCCCGCTGTGTCGTGACCTGACCTCACCTCTCGCTCCTGCTTTAGAGAAATGACAACAGAGGCAAAGAATGCTTCGACTGTGAACAAAAGGGAAGAATGCAAAGCCCAAAAGCTGCAGGTCAATCAGGGTCCGTCCAGCAGGCACGTTACAGCCCCAGACCGCAGGACCCCTGCCGGCCAATCAGAAGCCAGAATTGGCCCCTCATCATCCAATCAGAGGCCACGCTCAGGACCTCTCCCAGTGGCCTTTAGCCTCTCAGCCGTATGGGGGCAGGGAGGCCGGAGAATATCCCGAGACCCTTATCTTCCCCCTGAGCACTGAAAACAGCACGGCTATTGTGTCTTATCTGATCCGCTGAAGAGCAACAGGTCAAATGGTCACCCAGAGAGCAATATCTGTGATCAAATAAATGTAGAGTAGCACTCACACCGCCTGCTTAGACAGCGTTTTTAGGAGCGCTCGTGATACAGATAGAAACATTAATGCATGAATTATGGTAAATTCAGTCAACATACATACAATCCTGCAAAGCATTGATATCACCGTACTGCTGAATCAAATCCAGCACTCATTTCTTAGTCATTTTGGATGCTGATTCCAAAAATAGTGGCTATTTTGCTTTAGCACGCCACACTTTTTCACAAAATATGATGCATTTCTAAGCATTTTCGCTTTTACAACCATTTGTGCGGTGACGAAGTCTTGTATTTTCCCTTAATTAGCAGAAAAACAACACAAACCCATGATTCCTGTCTGAATCTGAGCCAGATTACAACTCTTTGTTTAATTCTCAGCCCATTTTCACATGCATGACATTATTTTATGCCTAATCCTGATTCCCCACCCCCCACACTTTTTTCACTCCTTTACAGACTGTAAATTAAATGACATTTTGAATACTTTTTTATTTCGTGCATAAGTGCATTAAAGTTGATACATACTATTTATATAATAATAAAAAAATGTCATTCTTATATTGTGAAAAACTGTACGTGATGGAAAGTTTTTATTGATATTTTTGAACTCATCATAATCAAATCAGGCAATAAAAGGTCTCTTTTTTTGCAAATTAGCAGAAATTTTAGTTTCAAGATGTTATAAAATGCACAAAATTCAATGTTTTAATAATTGCTTGAGCTTTTATCATGATATTGAATTACTTTACAAAAACAAGTTGAAAAGATAAGCTAACTATCGTCTTAACAACTATAATTTTTTTTTCTATTAATTTTTTTTAAATAACATAACCTTTAATATTTACAATACACAAAAAAAACAATACACAAAAAAATGTAAAAAGCACCAAAAGTGGAAACAAAAATTACACAACTATGAAGAATAATACTAAAGAATCAGAACATTTTCAACAAATATCTAGATATGTTTTCTGGGCTGGCATGTTTTAATCCAGATTAAAAATGTAGCAAGCAACAAGTAAACAAAAGTTTGAAAGTAAATATTATGGATTTGCTGTTGTTTGATGAGCACCAAAGCGAATGGCTGTTTACACAAAGTTGCACATTTTTGCAGTGTTGTCAATTTTAACTACTTGATGGAAAATAAACAATTCAGATAATAAGGTACCTAGAATTACTCACAGTATTATAAAGTGCCCATGATAATAATACTGTGCATGTTCATATTACCGAATGTCTAATGGGCATCGAGACAGATCGCTAGGTTTTGTAGCACAGCCTCGGTCTCTCAGGACTACATTGTGTCAGTTATGGTGGTCAGGATTCATAAATCTAAATGAGCCATGCTTATATATCCAGAGAGATGAGCTGATCTACGCTGGCATGTTTTTGTCTGTTATTAGCAGGAATATTTCTCTCCTCGCTGCTGTTTCCCTGCACAACAACCTGCTGGGCAATTTAAAGCAACCTCTGACCTTTCCGACCGCCACTTAGGGAAACCATGGAAACCTTTCACATGCCACATTGCGAACTAAAGCCGTTTTGTCCCTCTGAAGTTCCTCAAACATCTCATCTCAAACTCAAACGCTTCAGGTTTGACTCATTATCCTGGTTAGTATTGACTCCGGAGGCCTGAAGCATCGCCTAGCAAACAAAACATGACTTTTAAAGAATATACTGGATGCTATTTTCATCATCAACCACTGAGAGCATCCACTGTAAAAACACAACGTCACCAGTTTATATTGCATTAGAGATAATATCCACAAACCTTTCCCACATCAGACATCCAGTCAGATCGAGGAAAGAAAAGAGTATTGTGATGTTCCTGTGGCAATTCCAGGAATTCTAGGAACACATTAGAGGCCCTCAGGGACCCAGTAAGAGGGGCTGTTTCCCAACACCGGCCCTCAAAACAAGCAGGCGTGAGTCACAAACTCAGGCATGTTTCTAATTTTAAACTGCGGAAGAAGGTCACCTTTGACATCAGCACTGACCCGCCGTCTCCACACACAATGCATTTACATTCAGTGAGGGAATTCAAGACCTTTTACAATGTTCATGAGATCATCTTTACCATATTTATAGCCTTCAAATTCTACTATCTTTTTCTTATTTCTTCTTCTTGTTATTATTATTGGGCATAATATGTATTTATATAACATACATGTTATATATATTATTAAAGTATTACATTTAAATTAATATTTTTAAATGTGTGTGTGTATATATATATATATATATATATA
>NW_015551080.1:71764-75060 GCF_001515605.1 Sinocyclocheilus anshuiensis | reverse complement strand
ACTCTGTATAATGAATCTATATAATATATGGGTTTCACTTTCTGAAATGAGTGACAAAAAATATTGATCTTTTTCATGACATTCTAATTTTTTGAGATGTACCTGTATATATATATATAAATATATACATACAATTTATAAATCTATTACATTTAAAGTAACATTTTTAAATGTATAAAAAAATTAAATAAATATATATATATATATTATTTTTATTGTTTTTTTCTCTCTCTTTCTAAAAAAAGGAAATAGTTTTCTTTAAGTGGTAGGGTTTGGGTTAATTGGGTTCATCTAATCAGTTTTATATAAGACAATAGATGAAGGTATGTCCTCATTTAGATAGCTAAGTAAACATGTGTGATAGTGACTGAAATATGAGTAGAGGTGAGTAGGGCAAAAGGTCTAAACATGTGGAACCATCAATCTCATACACACACACACACACACAAACCAGCATCTGCCAACACGTGGTGTCAAAAACACAAGTATGATGAAAAGAAAGTGTGTCACCTCCATCACCACATAATGGTGCTAAAATCACACTCAACCTCTGGACTCTCACTTCTCATCCGAAACAAGACAAACTACGCTGTTATCAAACTTTACTAAAACCCTGCATACTTCTCTCTCGTTTGCATAATTGCCTTTCCATTGGTGCAAAGCGCCAGCTGTCCTGACCAGCTCGATCTGGTCAAACAAATGCCCCGCAAAGAAATCTGCTTTTTTGGCCTGGGCAGTTGGGGGCAGATGGGACAAAAGGAGACGGAGAGAAAAAAAGCTTTTCACGAATTTAGCAAACTAGCGGAGCAGAAAGCAATCACATGGAGACCACCAGCTCAACTCACTGCAATAAAATCATTAAATCAGCCATTCAGGATCAGAGGACTTCAACTCTTATGTGAGTGTGCTTGTGTAAGAAAGCTGGGAGCTACAGGCAAAAAAATTTTATTATGCATTTAATAGTTATTGTTAAATTGAATGCAAATTAATCAGCATAATAAATTATTATATATATAAAAAAAACATTTAAAAATAAAATAACTTTTTACTATTTACTGCATAAAAAATCCTGAAAGTAATCCAAAAAAATATGCATTAAATAATGAAAGTTGTGCATTAAATGAATTAAATTGCATGCAAATTGAGCATTAAATTCATTAGCATAATAAATTATTTTATGTGTTTGAGATTAGTTGTAGGTTGCACTGATTGCATGATGCAAAATATTTACATTATATAAAAATGTCCTGCTAAATCCATCAGTGTAAACATGTGAAACACAGATAAATTGATAAAGACCCTCCCAACACCAGCCCTCAAAACAACCAGGCCTGAGTCACAAACTCATTTTAATGCATAACAAATCCTTAAAGTTGTATTAAATAATTAAAGCTGTATGCAAATTTAAGTTGTAAGTTAATATATAGATATACAGTATACGCTTAAACTAAAGTTGTATTATATATATGCATATACATGCATAAAGTTTTAAATATATATATAATAATATTCTTTAGTATTTTTATTTTTTAATAGATAAAATAATTGTATATGATTAGCTAAATCAATGAAAATATACCATCCATATTCATAATACTGTCCAGTTGATCAGGTTTTTAACTCAAATGTGTGTTTCAACTCAAAAAGTGAGCTGATCTCCCCCACAATTCCCTTCTAGCACCTTTGCTGACCATCCTGACAGTATTTCCCAGGTACCTGCAAATTTTCCGGGCTTTTAGAGAGTCTGTAGAAAGACTCTAAATGCTCCTTTAAAACCAGCCTGTAAAACACTGTCTTTACTTCATAACACACAACGACTCCATTCCCATAATGCTCTCTCTGTAAACCCCACACTATAGATGTGCACGTGGGCTCTCGGGGTGAAGCGGAGTTCAGGAGAGTGTCATATTTTGTCCCTCTGTAACATTTGCTGTGTTTCTCCCCCTTCAGTTTCTTCACTGTCCTGTTACACAATCAGACTCATTAGCAGATTTACAACAGCAGTGAGCACCGCTACAGCTCTCAAACACCTGCAAACATACAGACATCACCAGCAAAAACTCCTAAAAACACCTACAGGTCGTATAGAGGCGAGACATAAACATCCTAAACACATGCATGTGTGCAAACAACAAAAACAGAACTGTTTCTCTTTAATAGCTCAGTAAACTTCATGGAGATCCCAGTTATGCTTCATTTACAGTAGATATCAAATTTGTCTTCTCTCAACTTTTATTTCACCTTAAATTTAAGAATTAAAAACAGCCCCAAATGAGTAACTAGTTGTCATCCAGTATAGGAGTATAGAGCAAAAAAAAAAACAAAAAAATAATAATAATAATAATAAAATAAAATAAAATTGTGTTGAGCAACTTTTGATCTATTGGAGAATTTAATGAGAAATGTCTGAATTCATATTAAAAATTATTAAAATGTAGCATATATATATATTTATACATATAAAATACAATATTAAAATAATAATATATATTATATATAAAAAGTAAAATATATTAAATATAAAAAAATAAAAAGTGAAATATATTAAAAACACTAAAAAAAATCAAACAAAAAATATTGTAAAAAAAAATATTAAGGATTGCAGACTTTGTTTACTTGGCAAATCTGAGCACCTTTGAGACATTGGTGAGATTTCTTCTGAAACTCTAAAAGTACTGGTGTCATTTTCTCAGGACACAATCCGAAGAAGCAAGTCTCCAATTGTTTTCCATTGCATTTAATTGCTATCTATGAGAGATATGAAGATGCATTTGTGATTTTACTTTCCTATGGAAAAGGTTTGCTTGTTCTTTGATCTTTGATGCGAGGAGATGAACAATCTTTATTTCAAACGCTGAAAATGTTTTATAGTTTTAGTTAACTATAACAACCCAGCCTAGTGAAAACTCCTCTAGAACGGTCACTTCCTCTGCAAACATTTGCGCTCAAGTTTTGCTCGAAATGAGAGAATGCAGCGAGAGCAGAAGAAACACACGCTTTTGTCCTGAAACAGCGCAGCACGACACACAGCCTCAGGAGAGGACCTTTAAAAGCCCCTGTCAAACACACACACACACACTCACACACCACACTCACACACACACACACACACACACCACACACACACCACACTCACACTCACACACACACACACACACACACCACACACACACCACACTCACACTCACACACACACACACACACACACCACACACACACCACACTCACACTCACACACACACACACACACACACCACACACACACCACACTCACACTCACACACACACACACACAC
>NW_015551080.1:57646-71578 GCF_001515605.1 Sinocyclocheilus anshuiensis | reverse complement strand
CACACTCACACTCACACTCACACTCACACACACACACACACACAGGAGAGCAGGAACAATGGCTGCGGTCAGGAGATGCTGATATAAAGGCAGAGCACTGTGAATAGGGGTCATGTGCTCTTTAACACCAGGGCACTAGTGTCCTCCGCAAGCTGAGCTTTTCAAACCTGCCGGGCTTCATTTACACACCAATGGACACATTCTCACACAGCCGCGAGGCCTCGAGCGCAGGACTGACACACACTAACACACACATCTATCCTCCAGCTATCTGTATCACACATTAACCAATCATTTGAGCAGATTATCGCCAATAACCCATTTGATGACTGATAGTTTAGCCTGTTTTTTATTAGACTAATCTCATTCTGATTACACGTTGATCAAGAATTTGACATGCTTTAACTAAAAAAAAACATTTTACTGTAGAATAAAAAAATTACTGTTTAATGCTTTTGAAACATGGAATAGAAAAAGACTTTTTTTTTTTAAATAAGGCTTGAATATGTCATGTTTTAAAATATCTGCATAATCAAATCAATAATATTGTCAGATACTGATTTGTTCCTTCATTTTTTTAGCAAGGATGCATTAAATGAATCAAAAGCGACAGCAAAGACATTTATAATGTTACAAAAGATTTCTATTTCAAATCAATTCTGTCCTTTTGAACTTTCTATTCATCAAAGAAATAAAATGTATCACGGTTTCCACAGAAATATTGGGCAGCACAACTGTGTTCAACATTGATAATAATCAAAAATGTTTCTTGAGCAGCAAATCAGCATATTAGAATGATTTCTGAAGATCATGTGACACTGAAGACTGGAGTAATGATGCTGAAAATTCAGCTTTGATCTCAGCAATAAATTTCATTTTAAAATATATTCACACAGAAAACAGTTATTTTAAATTTTAATAATATTTCACATTTTTACTGTTTTTATTGTATTTTTGATCAAATAAATGCAGCCTCGGTGAGCAGAAGAGACTTCTTTCAAAAACATTAAAAAATCTTACCGACCCCAAACTTTTGAACATTAGTCTGTCTGTCTGTCTGTCTGTCTGTCTATCTCTGTCATCTTGACCTTTCTGTCGACACTCATTAGTGCTGATTTCTGTGCTGTAAATCTGCTGACAGACTCTGCGGCACAGTAAATAATGAGCCTCATCCATCACACCGCACTTCCTCTGTGTGTCCATGAATGAGTCAGGAATTCTTTAGAGCCAGATTCCAGAAAATGCAAAAACACACACATAATCTTAAAAATAAAGGTCCAGTTAGAGCTGATGCCATAGGAAAAATCTATGTTCCGAGTGGCTCTTGATAAGAAAAGGGCTTGTTGCTGAACCTAACGTGATCTCTGATGTTAGTTTAGGTTGATAGAGCTGTAGTCGATTTAAAGCAATAGTGCAGCCATAAAAGAAAATTTGCTGATAATGTACTCACCCTCAGGTCATCCAAGATGTAGATGAGTTTGTTTCTTCATCAGATTTGGAGACTTTTAGCATTACTTCACTTGCTCACCAATGGATGCTCTGCAGTGAATGGGTGCCATCAGAATGAGAGTCCAAACAGCTGATAAAAACGTCACAATAATCCTCACCACTCCAGTCCAGCAGTTAATGTCTTGTGAAGCCAAAAGCTGCTGTTTGTAACAAATGAGTCCATCATTAATATGTTTTTAACTTCAAACCGTCGCTTCTGGCTAAAAAACGAGTCCTCTATCCATAATAATGCTTCCTCCAGTGAAAAAGTCCTTCTCCTGTTGTCCTCTCACATCAAAATCCAGCCACATATTTGTTTAGAGCTGTTTTGGCTTGTAAACGGTGCTTGATCTGTGCAGATTTCTCTCCTGATTCAGACCAGACGACATTTTCACTGGAGGAAGCGTTATTATGGATAGAGGACTCGTTTTTTAGCCAGAAGCGACGGTTTGAAGTTAAAAACATCATAATGATGGATTTGTTTCAGCTTTTTGCCTCTCAAGACATTAACTGATGGACTGGAGTGGTGTGGATTACTTGTGGATTATTGTGATGTTTTAATCAGCTGTTTGGACTCTCATTCTGATGGCACCCATTCACTGCAGAGCATCCATTGCTGAGCAAGTGATGCAATGCTACATTTCTCCAAATCTGATGAAGAAACAAACTCATCTACATCTTGGATGTCCTGAGCCATTGACCCATTTTTGGGTGAACTATTCCTTTAATCTCAAAAGACATCTGAGCAACACTGACACGAGCAACACTGACACATATCGGGGCAAAAACACCAATGCAACTTACCTGCGATAGTCAAGCGGGCTCTCTGGCTGAGAATAGATCCATATTTGTTCTGGGCAAGGCACTGGTAGAACCCTTCATCTGATTTGTCCTTACGACTTTCCACCTCTGAGATGAACAGAGAGCCGTTGGTGAGCAGGTAAACGCGCTCCGACTCTGTGAGCGCCGCTGCGTTCTTCAGCCAGCGGATGCCGATGGGAGCCTCGCCGTGGGCCTGACAGTCCAAAATCACAGCGTCCCTCCTCATCGCCGTCACATCATGGGGCTCCTTTATAAAAAACAGCTCACTAAAACTCATCACACCTGCAGAGACAGAGAGAAGAAAGCGAGTCAAACTGTTGCCACTGAGTGAGACTCTGAGATGCAGTAATCATATTCGACCGTAATCCCCTTATTCATGGCTCATGAAGTCAGTAGAGACTCGATCCTCGTCTAAAGAAGAGCTGTAATTTATTCCCAGCATGAAATTCACTAGACATTTAGCAGCCCACCGTGACTAGAGCTGCTACGAGAGCAGGACAAGCAGGAGAATAAAAATGGAAATAAAAACACTTTATTAAAGGATTCAAAAAGAGCATTTCAAGAATATAATGTTATGCATTTATGACTTGGGAACATTTTAGCATTTTTATGAGATGCATCGCTCTTCATAAGTTATAAAGTGGCTTGAAATGTTCTTTTTGTGCACAACGAGAAATAAAGAGAAGGAAGAAGAAAAACATCTAAATGCAGAAGAGTAAAAAATATTGGCACTTTGGTGTCATTTTCACAATATAAAATGTTTCAACTATTATAAACGTTTAATATATCGGCAGTCATATTGTATTAAGTCAGGTATGAAAATGCATAAATATGAAAAAAGCTTTATGATGTAACTATTCACTAATAATCTGATCTGCATCACATTGTGCAAGAAAGCTTGTTAATATCAAAGTGATAGCTAAAATAGCTTTCTTTATATAAAATAGCTATATTTCAGATTATGATTCACTTATTTGATGTTCATAAACATTCACCTCTGAATATGCATAATGTGCTTCATGATATTACCAACTATTTTGATTATGCAAGAAGCAGTTACGCATAATATAATGCAAGAATGTTTGTGAAATGAAATTTAAAGACACTTCAAGAAAATCAGAATGTGTAATAAAACATTGTGATGTAAGAATCATTTTAATCTCTTAACATTGAACATTTGCATAATTCCCGACGCTGCTTTGAAGTTTGTTACATTATGTTCCGCGCGCGTGAGTGAATCAAATCAATGTATCAATCAGTGGATTTCTATATGTATTTAACGCTCTGACAATTAATTCAGTTGTATGCAATCACATATTTATGAAAAAAAGTGTAATTAAATATACATTTAATGGTCTTTTATATATAATTCTTAGGTTTCAGTGCATGAAATCCCTCATCCTGCACTTTTAAGTCACGAAACATCCTGAGGTTCATTCATAACTCATTCCTGTTCGTGCAAATATGAGATAAACGCTCTTACCTGAGATTGATAGAAACACTGCAAGAAACAGCAGACGCTGGAATAAATCCTTTTTAAAAGACGCCATTTACTCTGGTGGTCCGCGAATGCCTGAGCCCGTGGATCGCGGACTCGAGTTCCACACGCTTCTGACTGAACGGAGCGCGCGATGCCGCTGACCTCTGCGTGCGCACTACTTCCGCGGACGAACACCGATCCCGGAGCTCGTGGCGTGACGCGGCTCATCAGTGAGTGAGGAGATTCCTCCGCCTGCGGAACGCTCCACGACCGGAGTGACGTCACAGGGATTCCCACTTTTGAAAACAGATGTTCAGAGATTGATATTCATGAGCAGATATAAACACGAGCGATGTATATATATATATATATATGTGTGTTGTGTGTGTGTGTGTGTGTGTGTGTGTATATATATATATATAAATGTATTTTATATTCAATAAATTTATTTATTGAAAGACGTTTTCAAAATCATCAATCATTTAGATTTTTAAATAACTCAAAACAATATTAAGGAAATCAGAACTATTTGTGTTAATAAATAAAATAATATTCAACATATACGTGTGTGTGTGTGTGTACAGCGTTGAGGAGTAGTTACGTTTAACAGTGTTATGTAATTTAATTACAAAATAATTGTAACTGTAATCCGTTACAGTTATTTATTTCCCAAATTGCATTGATTGCTCTAAAATATGAGACACCAATGTTTCAGGAGTTTAGGACACAGAATAGGACACATACATATTCTATAACTGTTTTATTTCCTGTTTGTGTTTATGTATATGCTTTATTTTTTAGGAATAACTTTTTTCCAAGGCATTGCTAAATGCCAGTGTTTCCTGTCATTATTGTGTGTGTGCATGTGTGTTGGTCAGTTATTTCAGACAGAATGAGTGTTAACAGCACTGGTTTCTGCCAGCTGATGAAACAGATCCAGATCTGCCCAGTATCGATGTGTTCAGCTCGACAGCTGCAGACTGAAGGAACAGTATTGATCTGCTCTCCGGTCGCTCTGTCGGTGTGGAGCAGAAGTGTGACCTCCTCTCCCTCCGGACAATAGTTCTGCTCGGACTACAGGTCAGGAAGAACAATGGATCTGTTTAGTGAATATCAGGAGAAAAGAGCCTGAGTTCAGTTTCCCACAGACAGCAAACACAGAGAAACAGCAAACTCACCTCAGACTTCAACTCAGCCATTTCTAAAAACACAAAGCTGCATCTGTTGTTTTTATCCTATAATTGATCTTCAAGTTTTTTGCCATTTATTTATACTTTTTTTGCCTTCATTAGTTCATTTTAAATGGTCCTGCGTTGACAAAGGAATTCATAACAGAACAAATATATAATTTAGTCTTTCAATTAAAATCATATACAGCACACATAAAAAAGGGCAAAATGTTTTTATATCTGGTCTTGTTTATATTGAATGCATGTCACACTGTATAAAACTTCCCAGAAGTCAACTATACAGGAATATATAATGTAATTATATTGTAAATTGACATTTATATCTCATACATCTCATTTATCTCTCCCTCTCTCTCTCTCTACACACACACACACACACACACACACACACACATGAAGATGAAATAAAATATAAATATTAGGTGAAAACCTTGCATGAAAATTATAGACGTTGCCTTGGCAAATTAAATACATTTAAGTACTAAAATTGATAAAACTAAAATAAAAATGAATTAAAGCTAAATAAAAAAGTACACATACACACACATATGCATATATATATATATATATATACATATATATATGAATAATGAGAAATAATAATAAAATATAACATCATGATCAGTAATAATAATAAAATCATAATCAGCATTAATAATTATGTCTCAGTAAAAACTGAATAAATCTTGCAATAAAAAGTGGGACTGAATAAATTCTACTGTAGTTTAGTAAACCTCAGTCAGTTTGCTGCATCACCATCATGCAGTTATCTGTATCTGCGGAAAAACCATGTCATTAGTTCCATTTCATTTTGGAAGCAGCAGCTGATAATATGCTAATCTGATCAATAAGAGATCAAATCAATATGAGATTCTCACAACAGAGCGAAAGAAGATCCGGCATGTATTCTAAGACCCTTCTCATTGGACACTTTCCCACATCACCCCGCCCCCTCGGCAGAAAGCCACACCCCTCTGACCCCAGCAGTGTCCCAGAGGTTGAATGAAATGGTGTGTGACCCGTCAGCTGACCTCTGAAGGATTGTGGGGCAGCAGCAGTGGGCATAAAGGGGGATGGGAGAGAAAAGGGGGAAACAACAGCATTGCTACTCACTCCTGCTGTAAACTCTCTCTGCACAGCTCTGAGGATTTTACTACTTTAACAGTATATTTTTATATACATTTTAATGTGTTTAACTCCAGTAATTTATGCAAAGTAAAGGTATAGTTCTCGCAAAAAAAAAAGTATATACAGGCTTTATCTAATTATTAGATCAATAAAGAATTATACCACAACACAAGCGTCCTAAAAGTTTACATCGATATTGCGATGCATATATATATATATATATATATATATATATATATATATGTAAACAAACATTTTATTTGTATAATGTTATAATTCAATAATAACAAAAATAATAAATAAAACATTTGATTCCATTTGTATAATAATACTACATATAAAAAACACAAATATAAATAGATATATAAAAAATAAATATCATTCAATACCATTTGTATTATAATAATAAGTATTAAATTATGGACCTTCCAAGAGAGGATGTGCTTCCCTTTCTTTCTTAAACATCTTCAGGATTTTTTCTGTGCTACATTCACCTTCTTCTGTTCACTTGCGGGCGTTTCCTGTAAAAGTTGCTTTGAAACAATATGCTTTATGACAGCTGCTTTACTAATAACAATTAAAGACTTGTATTAGTATGCACTGCAAATAAAGACCACATAAACCTCAATGAAGACATCATATCGGAAGAGTCGTTTTCATTTTATTCATTTTCCAAAAACACGTAGCCATAAAGATCGGCGTGACAATTAAAATCAGCACAACTGACATTAAAATGAAAGACACGTTTGCTCATAAATCTCTGATAGAAAACCCTTTCTGAAACTCACTCTCATCTGTGCCAAAAACCTTTGTAGAAATGCAGTGGCTGTTCATATAATAGTGTCTAATTATACAACAGTGTCCACGATAAAAGTGTTTCTTCATTAAAAGTTGCTCGTCAGCACACAGAATCAAATAGTTTCATATTACAAAATGAAGGCAAAGTTATTTAACAGTCCGATACGTTTCTTGCGAGACAAAATGTGCTTACTTTAAGCAATATTTATGCTGTAAACATTTAGTAAATGATACGAAGCAATGATTTGTCACAATACAGCTTGACTGAGGTGATCTATACATAGTAAGACTTGAAACGTTTGTTTTTAGAAAAGTGCTTCAACGTTCACAAGCTGTACAAAAAATGATTTTAATAAGCATATGGTTTTCAAAAGTGGGCTATCTGTAAACAAAAAAACCTGTAAACAAAGTCAAAGTGAGAAAAAGTCATGATTAAGAGCAATAGTACAAACAATGATGCCTGGATACCTTTGAATTTCAACTCAAAAACAAACAAAAAAAGAAAATTTTTTGTACAGATCGCCCCAAAAAATAATGGTCTCATATTGTGCATTTTGGGAAATCTCATCAGCCAAACAGTGCACATCCATAATGCGTGACTTAAAAGCTCATATTAGAAATAAACAATTCCTTAATTATGCTCAAATGCATAGATATGATCAAATCTATAGATGTTAAGAAATTTTGTACGTAGAAACATACAGCAGTATGCAGGAGTACATTACAAAACCTTATTTTGTAAACATCATAAACATACAGATTTGTGATTTTATAACACCGTGCTCGCCGGATCGTCTCGCCGCTCGACCTTGTTTCCCGTAGAGCCGCATGCACACGTGTGCCGGCCCGCTTTAAACACGAGAGTCGTGATGCTGTCGCCATGGTTACGCTGTCGCTGTGGCAGCCGGAGTCTAATCCACACCATCAAAGCCCTGAGCGTTTTCGATGGCCATGTGCAGCTTCTCACGGAGCTCCTCGAACGTCTCGTACGGAGGGAGATCCAAGCGGTTGAAACTGATGGAGAGACGCATGAATGAGACAGGAGAGACAGACAGACAGGTAGACAGACAGACAGACACACAGATCTCTCACCAGGTGTGCGCTCGGGGCAGTTTGTCCCGCGTGCCCCACTGTTCAATAGTGAACAACTGCGGCCCGTTGGATCCTGATCAATCAGAGAAACACAGCATTGCACTTTACCGAACAAACTGAAAATCCATTAAATGAAGAAGCCAGCACAAACATTAATATTAATGAGCATTGTGATTTGGGGGGGGGAGGGGCTTACCGTAGAGCTCAGCGAAGCCGTTCATTGGTACACGGGATGTTCCCGTCACAAACTGCAGCAAACGGATTCGCTTTTCTGCATCCATCAGCAACACCGTCTGAAATACCATCAACAATGAGCTGCTACATCAAATCAATTCATTCTGATTATCAGTAATAATAAATGTAAGCGTGGTGCAATAGTAATGCAGTGAGTGTCATCTTATTAAAGCGTTAAAGCTGTGCGTTACAGTGATTTTACCATGGTTAAGGGGGGGGGGTTAGGAACTTGCTATGCACAACAACAACACTTAATCGATCCTGATAAAAATCACTGTTATTGCTCATTTATGGCAAAAGTCAGAATCACAATTATTTTGTTTGTTCAATACTAAGATTACGGTTATTTCGTGATTACTCACAGACTTCATAAACATCATGCATTTATTGAACTTTTAAAAAAAAATGTATTTTTGACAGTGGATATCCCTGAATATCAAATATAATTCAACTGGAGGGAAAAAAAAGCAATTAAATAAATTATATACAGTATAATGTATATACATAAATTTATATACTGATTTATATACATAAATGTGATCATGGTTATTTCATGATTACGATTATTATATCACAATTAGTCGAAGACTTTAAAAAACATTATGCATTTATTGAACTTTTTTTTTTTTTTTTATGTCTTTTTGACAGTGGATTTCCTTGAAATTTAAATCTAACTGAAAATAAAATAAAAATAAATTAAACAAATTTACAAAACAAATAAAAATAAATAAATAGTAGATGAAAGATAAAATTTAAATAAAAACTTATAATAAATAAAACAAATAAAATGTATTTATATATATATATAAATATTTAAATAAATACAAATATATATATAAAATAAATAAATAAATACATTTGTTAAAAATAAAGAGCAACTATTTTGTTTTAGTGCACTTCTACAAGCTACTGAAAAGTACTAGACATTTAAGGAAGGGTGAAAGTGTACTGCTGTATGGGAAAGGGACGTGCTGAATTTATAACAAAAAAGGCAAAACAAGAGCAAAACCAGACAAAACTGAATGTGGCACAATAATTGTTTCAGCTCAAAGCCAAAAATGTAATTGAAATAATTATATTAATCACCCAGCCCTATTTATAAGACTTAAGTTTAACCTTAAAAAGTTGCAAAAGTACAAAAGTTTATGTGATTTGACTTAATAAAAAACAAAACAAAACAAAAACAATCAAATCTGACCTTCCAGAACCAGATGATGGCGGGGTGATTTGGGTTGTAGCCATTTTTATATTTGGTGTTTTCTCTCCAGTCGTTGACATCCACGTCTCCTAAGCCACACATCAACAGCTGAGGAACACAGAGACGCTCAGGTTCTGAGAGCTCACATGAATCAAGTTACGCACCATCAAAAGTCTCACACGGTGTCTCACCTCCAGCTCGTTTTCATCAAAGATCTTCATCAGGTCCTGAGGAATCAGCTCATAGAAACCCTGCAGATAAAACATAAGACAGTCAAACTCTGGGTGGGTGGCAGTGACCCAAAGCGACTGAACGAGGGTCTGTACCTCCTTGAAGGCCGTCATCTGTCTCTGGATCCGATCTACAAACCTCCACTGCATCACCAGACTGCAAAGAAACACCACAGGACATAGTATTACATCTTGAAGCCTGTCCCACATGAAAACAGTGATATTCACGTGTCAGATGTGTTGTGGTTTGTCTATGTGCCACTAGAGGGCGGTAAAACATACTGAATATACTCCTTCTTGTTGGCGTCATTGACCACAATATCAGCACCTCCTGGTTTCAGCTCATGCTGGTGCGTCTGTGGAAGAGATCGGATCAATATCAGAATATATTTACCTACACAAATCATATCTTTGGGGTCTTTTAAAAGAATAGTTAACCTGAAATGTTTTTAATTTTTTAATGACTCAAACATCGGTCCGTTCCTTACACAAAGCTGCCGTATGCTTTCAGAAGTCTTGGACTATAAAGCTGCATGGACTACTTTTAGCTCAGAATAGATCACCTGTCCAAAGAGCTCCTCGTCGATGGTGAACCTGAGGTCCAGATCTGTGGGGTCGTTCTCCAAGATCCATCGGAGGGAGTTGAAGTACTCGCTGTCCTGAAATAACACGACCAGAAACAGTGTGTGATACTAAACTAAAGCTCCATGGGACATTAGGCACATCATTAGTGTTAACAGCACTCACTATGTTAAAATATAACTTATACTTCTTATTACCTAGAAGCAATTACTTTTTTTTTTATACTACTATGCTGTACACATTGTATACTATATATAAAAAAAAATTAAACTTTTGTTTTATAGAAATTGTCTTTTTAACAGTGGGTTTCCTTTAAGTTTAAATATAACTGAAATGATAAACTCAATTAGATTTAAAAAATCTATATAAAAAAAGAATAATACGTAATATATATTTTTATATATCTTTATGTAAATAATATAAAAATACTAAATAAATAAAATAAATTCGATCAAAATAAATAAGAGCGACTATGTTGCTGTAGTGCACTTCTACAACCTTTAGGAACATTTAGGAAGGGGTAAAAGCAAACGCTATAAAGCACTGTCATATATATATATTTATATATATATATAGGGCTCCAGACAAAAAAAATCAATTAAGGAGCCACTGGCTCCTATAAGAAACAAAATTAGGCACCAAATAATTTTTTTTAAGTACCACAGAATAATTCATTTATTTATTTATTTATTCATTCATATTTTTTAACACTTTAACATTTCAGTCATACTGTCATGTGTTTATGTCTAAGTCCTCTACTGCTCCTGTCTCTCACGGTGTTCCTCAGGGTTCGGTTCTTGGGCCTTTACTCTTCATCATCTATATGCTCCCTTTAGGTAACATTATCCGTCATCACGGCTTCAACTTGCTATGCAGATGACACCCCGCTCTATATCAGTTCTCAATACAACTCTCCTTTTCCCACCAACTCCATATCAGCTTGTATTAATGATATAAATGCTTGGATGACCAGTAACTTTCTCAAACTCAACACTGATAAAACAGATCTACTACTTGTCGGTTCACCAAAAAATGTTGCTCCTTTCTGTGCTGACAATGTTAACATTGCTGGGATCTTGGTTCGACCTTCCACCTCCGTTAAAAACCTGGGTATAATCTTTGACTCCTCTCTCTCCTTCCTACCTCACATTTCTTCACTCATTAAATCTGCCTTCTTTGACCTCCGTAACATCGCTCGCTTCCGTCCCTTCTTAAATATCAATGATGCTGAGACACTGGTTCATGCCTTCATTACTTCTCGACTCAACTACTGTAATTCTCTTTTCTATGGTCTACCAAACACAACATTAAATAAGCTCCAATATATCCAGAAATCTGCAGCTAGGGTTCTCACTTTTTACTCTGCAGCTAGGGTTCTCACTTTTTCAAAGAAATCTTCTCACATTACTCCCATCCTACACAGACTTCATTGGCTACCCATTCGTTTTCGTATTCAATACAAGATTCTCCTCATCACCTTCAAAGCACTTCATGGTTTCGCCCCCCCATATATTTCTGATCTCATTCATACTTACTCCCCAGTTCGCACACTACGCTCTTCAGATACTGGTCTACTGTTAATTCCACGCCACAGGTTAGCATCGTTTGATGGACGAGCGTTTTGTATCTCTGCCACACTCCAGAATTCTATTACCAAACACATTTGTGATCTTTCTTCATTACAGGATTTCAAAACCCACCTTAAAACATATCTTTTCCTTTCTTGTTTCTCTGATCTCTAACTGCATGATCTGAAAGCGACCTTGATTTTGCAGAAAGGCGCTATATAAAATAAACTTCTTCATCTTTTCTTGTCTTTATTAGCATTTTAATCCATCTTGTAGATGTCCTGGGAACTATGGTTCACTTAAAGTGGGAACTAAACGTCTTTTCCAACTTGAGAACTATATACAGTCTCAAAGAATTGTTTATTACACAGAATCTGTGCCAATATCAGGGCTCATAACTACGTCAGCATCACTGGACCCTTAAGTGTAGTTTGGGCTCTTCCTCAATGCATCTTATAAATGCTCTCATATGTCTTGCACACATCCAGTCTGCTTTTCTTCATTAGTAACATGGAGTTATATAGGAGGTGTTGAATTTTATCTTTACCTCCTTGCATTCTTTCTTATGTAGACAACAGGTTAAGTAAAAAAATTTTCCTCTTTATAGTTATTTTTCTAGCAGACTGATGAGCTTATGGACGCCGAATGGTTATTCTGAGGTAAATGATTGTTACGTGGAATTGTTTACAAGCTTTACATGTTTTCCGCAGTCTGAAACGCTGAATGAGCGATTACATGAGACATTTCAGTAAGCTGTACTGTATCTTTATAAAATACCTTCTGATGTGCATTCATGTTTAATTCGTACTATAGTAGTAAAGAGAAAGATATGATGGGTTCACATGCCGCTTGAACTTGAGGCGCTAAAGCTATTTAATTTTTGAATTTCGTTATGAATTTGGCAGAATTTTAAAGCTGATACTGTTTATTAAAAGGTAACAGAGCACAAAGCTTATAGCGATTATTGGATAATAATATGAAGTTCACGCATTAACAGAACACAGCATATAGACTAAAGATCTTGATAAGAAGAAGCCATATCAGTATCGATTATAAACGAGAGCTGTTAACGATACTGTTAATGTCCACACAGCTCAGAGCTTTACCTGTTGTAGTTTGTTCAAGTTGTGCACGAAACAGACCCTGCTTTTTTGCACGTCATTTTCAATCTCTCTCACGCTGCCACAACTGGTGTGCCGTCAACGCTGGCTTAAACTTTGATGAGCATCAACAACGTTTATTACGTCAACATAACAAAAGACGTGATCGCAAAACAAGCAGGAAAAAAGGCATTACATGCAAATTTTAAAATCATAACATGTACATTTATATAGTCGCCAGTGGTGATCTCAGCAAAAATATCACTCGCAAATTAATATTTTTGGTCGCAAATGCGACCGTTTTAGGCGCAGTCTGGAGCCTTGTATACATACATATATATATTTTTTTAAGGAACCATGCAATGATACACATTTCAAACAGTAGTTGTCACCTCAGTACATTACACATTTAATTAAATTTATTTATAAAATAAATTTAATATTTTAAATTTTAATCCAATTTTTGTGTAAAAATGACAATTTGAGCACATTGCATTGTGGGATACATAGTCATATACTGCACAATAAAATATTTGGTGAATGCAGTAGGTCCTCCAAGTATTTAAAGCAAAAAAAAAAAAAATAAATAAATAAAAAAGAAATATATGTTTTAGGTTTAGCATAAATTTAAATGTAGTTTAGAGCATGTATGCATTATGTATAGATTATTTCTTTTATATTTTGAGTGTGACAATTTTACTATCAGTCCAGGGACTGCAGATGTTAAACAGCCTTCTGGCTAATTCTGGCACATTGTACATTTATGTATTATTGACGTGCATTGTCCCTGTCAAATAAACCTGAATAATAACAACAATAACATACCGCTGAAGTAGTATGCTATTTAGCAGGTAGTATGGTAATACACTATTCAGTAGGGCTGTGCAAAAAATCGAATGCGATTTTGTCACTAATGCGATAAAGCCACTCCTGTGATTTGAAATAAATGTCCAGCACGTGCATTCAGATGGAGCAGCATTTACTACACAGAGCCGTAGTTCACTGACAAGCTACACAAAATC
>NW_015551080.1:51481-57550 GCF_001515605.1 Sinocyclocheilus anshuiensis | reverse complement strand
GAACTACGGCTCTGTGTAGTAAATGCCGCTCCATCTGAACGCACGTGCTGGAGATTTACTACTAATCACAGGAGTGCCTTTAATGACGATATGCGCATGAAAATCGCATTCGATTTTTTGCACAGCCCCACTATTAAGTATGAGTGGAATGATCATATGCTATAGCCACTGTTCTCTCTGAAAAAGCACAACAGTATCATTTAGAACGGATGCTGATTGGTTCAGCTGTGCCTGTCACTCACCACTGACTCCATATCCTGTAACGTGATTGGCTTCTGCAGCATCATCTTGTAAAAGGGCCGGATGAAGAATGCTGTGCAGACGAATACAACAGAACCATTTAAGAGCAACATGTATACAATGTTTTGTTACATTTAGACATTGGTTGTCTTTAGAAAATCAGTCCGCATGCGTGCAGTGTGTCCGCAGCCAAAGTCAAATACTGTGAATATGAGTTGTGGGTATTTATATTGGTCTTGACAGGTTACTCACCATCCAACAGCTTCCCGTGATAAACGGCCATCCCAGCCACCCGGCCGATGAACTTAAAATAGGACAGGTGGTCCTCATTACACAGACCTGAGTTGGGGTTGATCTGTAGGGTGTAGTTATCCCTGCAACATTCACATTGCACTATTTAAAATCTAATTTCTGATCGATTGTACAACGTTCTTATCTAGCACAACACACAAGAGTGAAGTGAAGGTGAAGTGAATATAAAAGCGGCATCACTCACGTGGCAGAATACTCAAACAGCCCATAATACGGGTTGAACATTTCCTTGGAGATCAGGAAGAACCATTCCCTGGCCACGCCCCCGTAGTCCAGCCCCTTCTCCCCCTCAAACTCCACCCAGAGGCGGGCCTTCAGCAGGTCAGCGCGTTTGACGGACAGAATGCGCCGGTACGAGTCCTCCAGAACGGCGTTACGTCTCACATTCAGCTCAAAGCGGTTCGGGATGTCGGCCTGGAGAGCGTAGAAAAGATTGATTTTGATTTTAGATTTACTTATCCATCAGGATTTGACTGGATCAAACATGTTAGGTGATTAAACGATTAGTTGATATTATAATTCCCAGCCCACTCAGAAGAAAAGCTGATTCAGGGGCAAGAAAAGTTTTATATGTTTTCATGACAGATTATGAAAACAAACAATGCATGTCTTTAAAATCATGTGCATTGATGAATTGTGCTAAATAAGACCAGGAATGTTTATTAAGAGCATAAATAGGGTCATTTTTGATTTCATGTTGCCTTTAAAGTCATGAAATCAAGTCTATATGGCACTACTGAAGAAAGGTGTCTGCTTTAGGATGTTCTGCAGGTATTTATTAATTCAACTAATTCAAAATCCACATCAAAAGTCACTTTGTACTAGATCTTTTAGATCTTAAAATTGCATTAATTTTAGGAAAGCCATAAAAAGCTTGACTGTAAAATAAAATACTTTGTTGTTATTATGTCATACTGATATATAAAATTCAACATTTTTGGCCAAATTGTGTGGCTGTACAAACAAGCACAGCAAACCTGTAGCTAAAAGAGATAAAAAAATAAATAATAATTATTATTATTGTGATAACTGTGGCGACTCGAACAAACTGGGTTAAAATGAATTGCTGCTCTTCCATAAACCCCAACTTAGTTGGTCTAGATGTTGAGATCTGAATGGGACAGGAAAAACCAAAAAGCCTGAGAAGGACAGTGACGTACCGGTTTCTTGAGTTTCTTCCGGAAGTACTCATACTTCTGTTTATAGTCTCTGGAGTAAGGCACGGCCTGAAATAAAGCAGAACACAATCAGTTCGCCAATAATCCACGAGCTCTTATCAGATGCTGAGCGCTCCTGACCCGACAGAGATCCTTCAACTCATCCTGGACAAATATAACCTCCCCTTCCCCTCGTGACACACAAACTCCTTACAGGAAACCAATGGGAAGAAATGTACAGGGTTTCAGGCTCAGAACACTTTTAGAAACAAGATATGGCAAAGATCATTGTGCGTTTCAGCAGTCTCTCTCAATATGATCCATTAATGGCCGTGTCTGTTGGCTCAGTCAGGACCTTTAACAGAAACAGAAAACCACTTACTGGACCAGTGATGGCTGAATTCTGTAGCCTTGGATCTTCCCACTGTGTGGTTTTTGTATCTAAAAAAGCAAAACAAAAATTAAATAAAAATTGGTATAAATAAAACAACAAGGTAATAAATAAAATACAACAAATTAATTAATAAAATAATAAATAAATACATTTAAAAAACAAAATAAATAAAAATTAGTATAAAAAGTTATTAAAAATGGTTATAAATAAAATAAAGTTTATAAATATAACAGATTTTTTTTAAATAGTATATAAAATGTAAATAAATATAATAAATAATTTGTAAAAAAAATATATAGAAAAGTTATAATTAAAATAACATTTACAAATATAACATATTATATACAAATAAATAATTAAATAGTAAAAAAAAATAGAAAAGTTATTAAAAAAAGGTGATAAGTAAAATAAAGTTTACAAACATAATATAAAATATTTGTAAAAATATTATATTATAAATCGAATATAATATTTAATATTTTAATATATGTAATATTATATTAATATATAAATTTAACAATTAAAAAAAAGATTTGTACATATCTGTTACAGATTCCTAGAAGTTTTTTGAATTGGCATGCATATGAATGTGCCACTTACTGTGATCGATGTAGAAGATTCTGCCGTCACTATGTACTCGCTCCTCCCAACCAGGCTATAGGAGACAACACACACACACACACACACACCCCTTTTCAACCTGTCCTGAACACCACATCAATAAAATCATATTAAGCACATGACCTCATCCTCTGATTATGACATCATCCGTCTTACCGGCAGTGGGCCGAGGTCAGTGGGGTCAAGGGAGACTCTCCTCCTCACGTGCACGGGAACCTTCAGCCAGGGGTCGTCCTGTGATGGAACAGGAAACAGGATGGCAAACACAGGAAGTACATTTCAGAGTGAACAATGGTGCAATCAAACAACGCACAGGAAAAGCAAAACAAACACTTATTGTAGTAATATACCATGCTATTACCATGAAACAGCATCATGTCTTGTTTGTGTCTGTCTTACCCATGTGGTGGTCTTAGTGTTGTGGTCTATGAAAAAGGGGCGTCCGTTTGGAGCGCTGCGCACCTCCCATCCGGCCGGCATCAGTCCCGCGTGCTCGGGCGTGTGAGCGCGTGTGTGCTGCGGCGACACATTCGGGGAGAGCGGCGGCGGAGCGTAGCCCGAGGGATTCTGGGAGAGAGACATGACTCCGCCTGCCACCGCTGCTGCTGCTGCCTCAGAGGGCGGCTGTATGAGCTGAAATACACAGGTCAAAGGTCAGGGGTTTGAGAGATCAGTCGGAGAAATATTCCGCCGTATTATGCCACAAATTAGGACTGCACGCTGGTTTAACAGTTGAAAATAAAGAAATTAAGAAAGCCACAAAAAGTTGAACTGTAAAATAAAATTATTGTTATTGTTATTATAAATTATTACATGATTTTTCTTATGTTTTTACAATGAAATATTACAATAGTATTTCTTATTTCATTTAATATTTCTGTTTAGTAATAGTAAAATTCATAGCAATTTAATAATAATAATAATAATAACAGTTATAATTGGTCAAATTGTGCAGAAGTACAAACAAGCACAGCAAACCTGTAGCTAAAAAAAAATGAAATAATGATAATAATAATAATAATTATTATTATTATAGTTCTTGTTGTTTTTGTTATAATAATAATAATTAAAATTATTATTGATATTATTATTATTATATAGACATAAAAACAAGCACAGCAAACCTGTAGCTAAAAAAAACTAAATAATGATAATAATAATAATAATTATTATTATTGTTATAGTTCTTATTGTTTTTGTTATAATAATAATTATTATTATTATTGTTATAATAATAATAATTATTATTATTATATAGACATATAAACAAGCACAGCAAACCTGTAGCTTACAAATAATAATAATTGTTGTTATAATAATAATAGTAATTATTATTATTGTTGTTGTTGTTGTTGCTGTTATTATAACTATATAGTCATAATGATATGTAAATCATAACATTTTGGGCTAAATTAACAACAACAATAATAATAATCATAATTATTATTATTATCATTATTGTTATTATTATTTATACTGATAAGTAAAATCACAACATTTTTGGCCAAATTGTGCAGTCCTTCAAACAAGTAGAGCAAACCTGTAGCATGCATAAATAAATAACTGTATGTTGTTGTTGTTGTTATATTGTGCAGCCCGACAAACAAGCTATAAATAAATAAATAATCAATCACATTTGATATTGCAACTTGTGGTTTTAATCAGAAAAAAAAAACTTTTTTATATTTTCCCCCTCAAACTATGCAGCACTACCACAAACGCTGTTGATGGAGCTTTCTCCAGAAAGAGAAGTATTCAACCAGGACTGAGACGTACCTGAATGAGAGGCCGTGTCCAGGTTGTCATCCTGCTGTTGTGATTGACGTAATACATTCTCCCTTTACTGTCCTGCTTTTCCTCCCATCCCGGAGGCAGCCCGGCAGACGTGGGTAATAACTACAGGGAAGAACAGAAACCGATAAAGTGAGTAACGAAATGCAGAGAGGGGTGAAATGAGGAGAGCGAAACACGGAAACAATCCATTACAGATCGTCCCGTTTCGGTTCATAAATAGCCATCAGTTAGCAGTTCGCCTCTCAAACACAGCAGCTGAGGTGATGTATTGCAAGGTTCAGGGCATGCTGGGAAATCTGGAGCAGCTAAGATTACACATCATGTGCTGAGAGACTGAGAAACACTGAAACTGGAGCACACTGCGAGCGCTCGGTCTGGACTCGGACAGACGGAGATATTTATGAAGGTTTTAATGCTCTCACCACGGGGTGAACAGGATGCTCTTCCACCGTCAGGGTCTGTCCACTTCCTCTGCGGCTGCCGTGACCCTGCGGCTGATAAAAACACAATCTGAGATGCAACTACACACTCTGTTGTGTTACATATCGTTTATACTACTAGCTTTAAATGTAACAATGTAACAAGCTGCAACATATTCATGTTCCATTTGGATGCTGATTGGTCAATACGGTGTTCTGCTAAAATTCCCAAAACGGTATATTGCGGCACAGAACTCATAAAGGTCAGCTATTAATCTTAGTTTAAATGTCGGATATACTAGTGGAAGGACAAAGGTTCTGAGGTTATGATGAATTATGAATATAGTCAATGTTGAACTCATCAATGTGTCACTTGGAGCATCAAAAATCAATCATATTAATCACTATTTTGCACCCGTCACAAAAACATCAAGACACATTGTGATTTTTGTATCAGTGGCTGGATGTGAGGAATATTTATTTCTTGAGTGTCACCACATAAATTTGGGATCTTACATAAATGTCTGTAAGAAGTTAGATCATTAGAATGACTTTGATTTGAATTGCTTGTGTCACTTACAAGTTTGGGGTTGGAAATATTTTTTCAATGTTTTTAATAGTCTCTTCTGCTCACTATAGCTGCCTTTATTTAAAATAACAGTAAAAACAGCGAAATATTATTACAATTTAAAATAGCTGTATTTTATGTGAATATATACTAAAATGTAATTTATTTCTGTGATCAAAAGCTGAATTTTCAGCATCATTACTGCAGTCTTCAGTGTCACATGATCTTCAGAAATCATTCTAATATGCTGATTTGCTGCTCAAGAAACATTTCTTATTATTATCAATGTTGAAAACAGTTGTGCTGCACAATATTTTTGTGGAAACCGTGATATATTTAAATATTTAGGTTTCTTTGATGAACAGAAATTTCAAAAGAACAGTGTTTTATTGAAATGGAAATCTTTTGTAACATTATAAATGTCTTTACTGTCACTTTTGATCAATTTAATGCATCCTTGATGAATAAAAGCATTGATTTCTTTATTTTATTTACTTGTCAAAGACTCCATCGGTCTCATTCATGAGTGAGTGTGTGTGTGTGTGAGAGTGTGTGTGTGTGTGT
>NW_015551080.1:44892-50127 GCF_001515605.1 Sinocyclocheilus anshuiensis | reverse complement strand
TGTAAGGGGTAGGTTTAGGTGTAGGGCAATAGAATATACGGTCTGTACAGTAGAAAAACCATTATGCCTATGGGATGTCCCCACTTTTCACAAAAACAAACCTGTGTGTGTGTGTGTGTGTGTGTGTGTGTGTGTGCATGTGAGAGTGTGTGTGTGTGTGTGTGTGTGTGAGAGAGAGTGTGTGTGTATATTAGAGTGTGTGTGTGTGTGTGTGTGTGTGTGGACTGACCGTGAGGGACGTGCGTCTGTCGTTTCCAGTCTGCAGTCTGCTGAACTCCTCACAGAATCCCGTGAACTCCATCGGGGAGTGGGGGGGCGGCGGCGAGCGCTCGCTGTGACTGTTATAAAGCGTGGTCTCATCTGCCGTTATGATCTCCCAGCTCTACAAAACACACACACACACAGATGTGAAAGTGTGTCGTTTGTCAGGGAGTTTCGAAGAAAGTGTGTGTGTGTGAGTGTGTGTGTGTGTGTGCGCGCGAGTACCTCAGGTGACTCTCTGCGCTCGTGGTTCTCGTTGTGTTCTGATATTTGTCTGCGTGTGAGGAACGCCCGCTGGGACTCGATGTGTGTATCCTGTCTCTGTTCATTGTCTCTTTGACTGTCCCTGTAAATCAGGACAAAACACACACTTCAGTGCTCAGAAAGACTCAAATGAAGCAGGTGAGGGTGCCGCTGACCAGCAGAGAGCAGAGGACGGAAACAAGAAGCCTGTCTTATGTATAACAGGATGATTGACTTCAACAGAGTTTTGTGTAGGGAGTAATGGCCTGCTGATTGTTTCCTTAAAAACTATACAAAACAAATACACGGTTACAAACATTTTTATTTAGAGGCTCTAAATTATTTGTTTATATCCTGGTTATAAAAACTCCCGAGTTGTTTTTTTCATGATTTTTGAAATAAAAAAACAAACAAAATTAAAATAAAAGTAAACTAAAATTAAAATGAAAACGAAATAAAATAAAATAAAATATAATATAATAAAACACAAAAAATAAAGATAAAGTAAAATCAATCTAAAAAAAAATAAAACTCTACAAAAAACAAACGCATGTCACAAAAACTATATATATATACACACACACACACACACAGAGTGAAAGGGGAAAAACTAAAAGAAAACGAAATAAAATAAAATATATTAACAAAACAAAATAAATACTAAAAATAAATACAAAATAAATCAGAAAACAAACAAAAATAAAACAAAATGAAACATTACATATAGAGTGAAAGAAAAAAAAAGAAAAAATTTAATTAAAATAAAAGTAAAATAAAATACTAAAAATAAAGATAAAATAGAATAAAATAAAAATAAAACAAAACTAATTAAAACTAAATAATAAAATAAAAATAATAAAATACTGACCTTTTAAAAGGTAAAGTCTTAACGGCCTTTAGTTTCTCAGTCAAAGTGCAAAATGTATATTTGATGTACTAAAAACCGATTTAACAGTAATTATAGTACACAATGTGATTCAGATAGTTAAGCATGACCCTAGCAACACCAAGGTCACGGGGTCGTGTCATTTTGAATATGATTGATTGATTGATTATAATTTAGCATCATGCCAGCTACCACAGCTATATTAATGGCAAGTTTATTATAGTAAATAAATAAACTATATAAAATAACAAATAGAAACTATAAAAATTTTATCTTTGATTTAAAAACAAAAAAACTGTCATTATTTAATTAAAAATCTTGTCACTTTGAATAAAACCATGTGCCAAATGGAATGAACGAAAAAGATCAATGCAAATATTTACATAGCGTATTGGACTTGTGAATGTCGTTGGTTTTGTGTATGCATGTTTCTAACGTGTGTTGATCATGTGTGTGTTTGTTTAAAGTAGGTGATCATTACTGGATGGTGGGTCTGTGCCACTGGGTGGTCCTGCTCTCGTGGTTGACGTAGTAGGTTCGTCCCAGGTTGTCCTGCCTCTCCTCCCAGCCAGGGGGCAGCGCAGGCAGCTGGTGAGGATGGTGAGGACTGCATAATTCATGAGGCTCCAAAAACTCCCAACCAGGCTACCAGACAGAAATGAGCAGAGCATTAACACACAGGGCTGTTACTTTTCTTGCATGCAATTCTATTGGAAAATCATGTTTGTTGGTATGATCAAATGGTACTTTGCATGAAAAGTAGTTCAATGGCTGGTAACTAAGTGACTTTACGGTATGCAAATTTCATGTAACAGCCGCTCTGGAGCAACCCGGACCGGCGTGACCAGGACTGTGAATTCAGGAACGATTAATCTCCATTTAATCTGGTGTTGGCAGCACTTCTGAGCGAGTTTTGGACGTCTGAAATCACGCCTGTATTTCTGAAGCCGACACGGCACTCGTACAATGAGAGCGGCTGGAAAAGTACACAGTGACTCTGCTGGTTCTATATTAAAGTTATTGTGTATAAGTATAACACATTTGTTTATGCACAAAACAAATGTCATTAGTTTGTCGAGGGCTTTGTTTCTTTTGTTTGGAAACCTGATAACACGCGATGCTAGTTAAAAAAGAAAAAAAGAACAAAACCTCATTTTTAGTGGTGTTTTCCTGTGTAAAACTCACTGCCATCATGCTAGCATGTTCGAGATCATTGCTAGGGTTTTGATATGTGGTTGCTGAATGGTAGCTTAGTGACCCAATTTAAATATTGGTCACTAGTTATTTTAGTATCAATGAGATTCTATTGGAGTTTTTATTAACAGGTTGAATTCGTTTTTATTTTTATATTATCTTTAATTTTTGTTAAAGTTTTAGTAATTTATTGTGCATTTTAGTGATTTCATTAGTTTTTTATGTCTATATAGTTTTTACTATTTTTTATTTCAGTTTAAATTTTAGTTAATTTAGTGCATCAGGTTAAACTACATGAAAATGAGAAATGTTTCCATGGGAACTAGTTGAACTAAAACAAGATGCACACTACTGTAGTAGCATGACAACTGGGACATGTTTTGTTATGATTCTCCATGTTGACTGATTTGGGTATATGGAGAGAAATTAATGATATTTTCGTCAGTCTGCAGCATTGGTCTTGTGTAGTGTTTGGACAAAAGTGTTCCATTTTGCAAATGATCTGAAGTGTTGTGCTACTTTGGTGTAGGGTTGTGTTAATTGTGTGTAGTGTTTTGACAAACCGGGCCCTGTTTTCAAAATTGTGCTTAAGCAATCGTAAAAAACTGTAAGTTATTTTATGTTTTAAAATGTTTTTTTTTTTTTACTTTTCGTTAACAATAATATCCCTGGTTAATACAAATAAAATAAAACGAAATGAAATGAAATAAAATAAAAAGCTGCTGAATAAATAAAATAAGGCATCTGAGGTCATTGTGAACCTAAAATAATAGAATATTAAAATAATAAAACAAATTAAAATAATAAAATAAAATAAAACTGATGAAAAAATTAGACATCTGAAATCCATGCCAACCTAAAAAAAACGGAATAAAATAAAATAAAAGTATAAATAAAATAAAAACCCTGACTTTAAAGGTAATATCTTTACATGATCTTATGTTTCTTAGTAAAAGTACAAAATTTATATTTGATTTACTAAAAACAAATATAACAATAGTCATAGTGATGTCTGTATAAGTAAACTTCATTCACATTAAATTCAACAACAGAATCAAATACAAATAAATGCAGCTGCCACAAATATTAAATGTAACTGAGAATCATAATTTCAGATTTTCTCTTTAAGGACATATAAAGTCTGTCTATCTGTCATTTTTTTTCAGAAATAAAACCCAGCGCAAGGTCAAAACCTGTCTGAAAAGCTTTGTGAATCAGGCAGAATTGTGCTTAAGGAAACAAAGCATTTTTCATTCAAGGACAGAAAGTGCAGATGGAAGAGGAATATAAAATGCTTTCATTGCCTCTCCATCCAACACAAATACTTGCAGGAGGCGCTGCTGCAAACGACATCACTAAAGGTACTTCTCATAAACAAATCAGACCAGATGAGCCACATTCAAAGCTGCTGGAAATCATCAATTGTGACCCTGGATCACAAAACCAGTCATAAGGGTCAATTTTTCAAAATTGAGATTTATACATCATCTGAAAGCTGAATAAATAATATTTCCATTGATGTATGGTTTGCTAGGAGAGGACAATATTTGGCTGAGATACAACTATTTGAAAATCTGGAATCTGAGGGTGCAAAAAAATCAAAATATTGAGAAAATCACCTTTAAAGTTGTCCAAATGAAGTTCTTAGCAATGCATATTACTAATCAAAAATTAAGTTTTGATATATTTACAGTAGGAAATGTACAAAATATCTTCATGGAACATGATTTTTACTTAATATCCTAATGATTTTTGGCATAGAAGAAAAATCTATAATTTTGACCCATGCAATGTATTGTTGGCTATTGCTACAAATATACCCCAGCGACTTAAGACTGCTTTTGTGCTCCAGGGTCACAATTGTACTTTATACATACACCCGCATTATATTGTGAATACTGATACTGAACACGACGAGCAACATCCTTCAGCTCCCTCCTGCAACTTTAACATTTTCTAGTTCTTTTAAAGAACATTCTGTGATTCTAAAATGAAAATGTTGTGTTTGTCACCAAAGCTTGTGCTTGTGTGCATCGTTCTTACATCCAGATTCTCGTTCTGTTCGGCTGGGTCGTCCTCCGTGTCGCTGTTTTTGGGCAGGTAAGTCATCTTCAGTCGCAGATGACCTTTCACCCTCGACTTGTGACTGTATCGAAACGGTTAAACAAACACATCAACAAAAGACCTGCATCAAATTACCAGAAAAACATCGTTTTAAACATAAAACTCCACTGAAGTGTATCAGAAGTGTTGACATGTACATGTTTGAAATCAAAACAGTTCACAGTTACGTGATGTCATAGCAGGTCAAAGGGCTTCTCACAACAACAACAACAGAGTTGTGAGCGTTAGGTTAAAAACCATCATGTTTGGGGAGTAAAGCATGCAGGTATTCAGGCAGTAAAAACTGCAGTAAAATCTCCGGCTAACCTTCTCGGGTGCAACAGGAAGTCCTTGAAAGTGTACGGCCTTTCATTGTTCGGATTTTCTGTCTGTGGATATAAAAAAAGATATATATATTTATGCATTTACATATACATATGTGTATTGCCTAAAAAGAATTGCCATTATTTGTGTAATTCAACTCAGTCTAAATATGTCTAAATAAATAGAATTATATTAATTTTTATATTAATTTATTTACTGTTTTA
>NW_015551080.1:44468-44837 GCF_001515605.1 Sinocyclocheilus anshuiensis | reverse complement strand
TTTTTTATATTAATTTATTTTCTGTTTTATATATATATATATATATATATATATATATGCGCTAATGTAGTATTTTTTTCCTAAATAAATATTAATATTTATTTAAATATTTATTTATGTAGACTGTTACTATATATGCGTTAATTTTGCATTTATTATTTATTAATTAATGCGCGTGCACACACACACACACATATATTAGGGCTGCACAATTAATCAAATTTCTAATCGCAATTACAATTATGGACGCCACAATTACATAATCGCTCAAACCGGCAATTAATCGTTCAAAGTCCACTTTTGTTATTCTGCACGCTTAAGATATGTTTTTTTCTTTCTACATGTTATCTTAAGGGTTTTTCCATTGTT
>NW_015551080.1:40975-44256 GCF_001515605.1 Sinocyclocheilus anshuiensis | reverse complement strand
TTTCTTCAGCCTACAAGGTAAAGAGTCAAGTTGTTAAAGATATTTTTAAGTCTTAATGTTTATGATCACTCAGCCAACACACACACACATGTATATATATATAGAGCGAGAGAGAGAGTATAATGTTCACAGTGACTAATAATGAGGCGCAACTGAGCACCTCCAAAACCAGGTTTATTTTACGATGCCATGTTAGTGTGTCTCTGAAGACATATGAGGTGGACCTTCTAAAAATAACACCTGCATTTAACCTACATTCATGACAATACAAGTCAGCAGCTTCAACAAAACACACATCGAATTCAACACACAAAATATAATGATGAGAAACACTCACAGGGATCTGGTGCAGAGGAACATCCACTTGTCCGAGGAAGTCATCTCTCGTCTGCAGAAAATCAAGAAAACAGAAAACGCACATCAGAGAATCAGTCACAGAAACAACTGGACATAACACATACAAAATGAACTAAACACATTAACACTGAGCTTGTCTGACATCAGTCTCAATCAGACATACACTGATACTAAATTTCTCCTCCGATACCGATAGCCGATTATTCAGAATGATATCTGCCGATACGGATACTGTTTAGATTTCTTAAGAAGAAAAAAAACCTCTCCCAACTAATGCTGTAAACTATACAGGAGCCCTATCATTTGGCACATAATATAGAGTAGTATAGCATACAATTTTTTCTTCTTCTTAGAAATAAAAATAAAAAAGAGTGTCAAAACGGCATTTATAATGTGAATTTTGAAATAAAATGTACAGGTTTTGAAAGCTTATCAGAAGTAGCAAAGCACAAATGTCTTCGCGATTATTGGATGAGAGGTGTGTTAAAAATAATGTTAGGTGAAGGGAAAACCGTGGATCTGGCAACCCTGGCTTGAACTACAGCTAACTAAAGGCGCTGCGTTAATGCGTTATTATTGCTTTAATTTGGACAGCCCTAAAGTCAACACAAGAAACATGTTCTTCACACAAGATACTGTCTGACATGTTTTTCCATCCCCTTTTGATTAACAGGACATAATCAGCCCTGATCATCCGCTGTTTTTAAACAATCGGACGATTATTGGCCGATAAATCGGTGCCGATCTCAATGTGTTTATCTGCTCACAGCATTCAGGATTCTGAAACTATCGCTCTTCTTACATCTTTTGACTTTGGTCAGTATGTAAACATAGCAACCACCCAGAACACCCTAGAACTGGGGTGGGCGATATTTATCATCTATGATAATATCAAAAGTGTTGTTGTAATGACGTGCGAGCTGACATCGATCGAGTGTATCACTTACTTTGCAAAAAACAAACAAAAACACGTCTTGAGAGTCGAAAAGCATTGACTGCATGACGAAGCCTGTTAGTTAAAATGCCTCAATAATTCAAGTTATGAAAGCAAAAAATATCTCTGTAAAGGCTTTTGTTCTTTATATTCATAAGATATGATTTAGTTAAGTAACATCACACATGCAAGCATGCCACTTTCCTGAATGTTAGCGCGGGCGCCATCACAAATGAGATTTCAATTTTATACAACAGTTAAAAAAACAAGCAGTTAATATTAAGCGAGTTACATTTCAGTCAAAATATTGTCTGCTTTTGTTCTGTTTCGCCAACGAAAATAGTTCCAATCAAAGCCGGATCAGAGCATTTTGCATGTCTCAGAGTAACACTGCAGCGTTTCGTTCCTGAATGAATCTGTTTTCGAACGAACCATTTGAGTCAATGATTCAACAATCCATTCATAAAGATTCCACTTGCACATTTCTAAATGAATCAGCAGTTTTAAACGAATCGTTTGAATGAATGATTCAATGAATCACTAATTTAAAACAGGGACCTGCCGCCACCTACTGGTGGTTTTAGTGTCATATTTATTTATCCATGACAGGCCTAAACCAGTCAAGGTACCAGCATAAAAATACACAAAATATCATTTAATTATCGTTAACAAAAAATCCCATCAAAAAACAAAAATATTTTTTTCAATATCGCACACCCCTACAAAAACACCCTAATATGAACACACAGAGAAATCCTCTCTGCTTTTGATCTGCTTCATATCAAAACAGACCATCATAACACACACACACAGACACAGACACAGGCTGTTCATCTACTGCACATCACTGGAAGTGAATTCTAACACTTGAATCAGACATAAAACAGTGTGTTATGAGTCTGAACAGTGCGCTCATTGTTTACAGAGATATAAATACATGTGTTATATATAAACAAGGTTTAATAAAGGTAGACTTCCCCGTGGTCTATCCGTCAGACTGTGAGCGAGTGAGCTGCACAAATAGAGAGAAGGTAAAAGTAGGCTGACAGAGAGAGAGAGAAAACAAAGGGAACGAGAAAGAGAGAGAGTGTGTTTTCGGAACAAAATCATTCCCATCCACAAACCTTTTCCAGCTGCTGCTATTCATTTCAACGGCTGGCTTCCATGAAGCATTTTAAATACATTTTATACCAGGTTTTATACACACACTGTCATTACGCTAACCGAAACAATATGACAAGTTAAATACACGTCACCTAAATGAGGCGTAAATGCCTTCGGTGTTCAGAACACTGTCAGATGTTTTGTTGTATGGTAGTGAGGGCAGAACGAAATAACGACAGCTAAAACGTGTCCACCTACATGCAATTTATGACTTACTTGCAAATGACTTACTCGCTATCAAAGGGTCGTTCAGGTTTTTACAGCGCTCATAAAGCTGTGATGATGACTATAACACATATCTTCCCTCGTTCTTAAGACCAGCCTCACATATTCCTGTTTGTGCTGTATTCGGGTCAAACCACAGAGCGGTTCTGCCACTTCGCCAGGTCCCAGATGAGATGACAGACCCAATGAAATAAAAGCATGTTGGGAGAAAGCTCTGTTAGTGTCATCTTAGTTATTAAGCCAGATACGACAAAAGGTACTGCAAGATTACAGTGTTTTATAAAGACTATTATATAGTTTAAATATTAAATAGTTTTTTAAAGGGATCATATGATGTTGCTAAAAAGAACATTATGTTGTGTATTTGGTGTAATGCAATGTGTTTATGCGGTTTAAGGTTAAAAAAACACATTATTTTCCATATAATGTACATTATTGTTTCTCCTCTATGCCCCGCCTTTCTCAAACGCTTTAATTTTTACAAAGCTCATCGGTCTGAAAAAGCGAGGTGGCTCTGATTGGCAAGCTATCTAGTGCGTTGTGATTGGCCAAATACCTCAAGCATGTGACAGAAATGTTACGCCCCTACCATACTGTGATG
>NW_015551080.1:5325-36558 GCF_001515605.1 Sinocyclocheilus anshuiensis | reverse complement strand
CCAAACAAAGTAGTTTCGCTTTCACAACGAAACACACAGCGACTCCACAACATGGCAGCGGAGGCAACAGCGAGAATAAAAGTTACGCCTTCTTTCTTTGCGTGAACATTTGGGCGGCGTTATGCAAATCTTCCCACATCGTGACGTAGATATGTGGGGGCGTGTTAGAACGAGCCGTTTTAGGTAGACGTGGCTGACTCTTAACTTTTATAAAGAATATCTCTTTGGATTTGAGACTTTAGTCTTTGCAACTTTACAGATCTTCTTTATGCACCAAGAGCTTGTAACACTCCAAAGAGAAAGGAAAAATTGAAATCGCATCATATGACCCCTTTAATGGCTATGAAACTAATATAGCAGGTATACTACCATAAACTCAAAAAAAGAACACACCTTTATCCATTGTGAAATAAGGCAACATGTTAGCGAAGCAAAAATGGAAAAATGTTGTCAAACTATCTGTATACAATCAGTGCCGTCTGCCCCGGTAATGAGAAGGAAAATGGTAAAGGATGCCAAACGTTTGAAGAAACTTAATGAAGGAGGCTCAAAGTGAACCATTTTCTGCTACAAGTGGAGCGTGACTGCGGGTTTACTACTGCAAAACACCTGACAAACATTTCCTCAAGATCACATTGAACAAAGATTGTGCTCATTTCTGATCTTTTAGGAGACGCTTTATGTAAAACTAAAAGGGCAGTTTGTTGTCTATCCAGTGGTCTTATGGAAACACTGTATGCAGAAGAAAACCCTGCAAAATATAAGCAAATGAATCCCAGTCTTTCAAGACAGTAAGACAGTTCAGTTTGACACACATTCATACCATATAAACAGACCCAAATATTAACTAACATTAGCATAATAATCCAAAACATCAACTTTGATTTGCAGGTATGACAACGGCTGTGAAAATGAGATCTTAAAATGTTAAGTTAACATTAAATGGCATTCTCATTTTATTTCCATACATGTGATGCAATTTGCATTATACAAGGATATTAAAAGTTACAAAAATGATTAAAACTTGCTCGCCATTTGCAATGCATTAACCAGAATTCAATTGCTGCATAACTATTTAAAAATGTATATACATTGAAGAAGGGCTGCATTACTTAAAACAGCGGCCTAACTGCATTTCAATGAAAGATTATGAAGATTTGTTTCTAAATGCATTGTAGTGAGTCGTGCACAAAAGGCCAGGAACGAGTACAAAGTCTGAAACAAGCAGCTGTTACAGAGAGAGATCTAATTATTTTCATAAATCCATTAGGTTTTCAAGCACTGTGGGAGGAGAGACACTGCTGAAGAGATTACGAGTGCTGCGCTGTTGACTGATAAGAGCTAATCAAGCACAGAAAGCGCGGTGGAAAAACACAACACATTCACACACCAACAAACCCCCCGGCGCTCGTACACAGACATCTGACAGCTCTTTAGGAGCGCTGCTGATTGCATTGAACTTTGGCAGAGGTCACACAGTCATGTGTTAACCATTCCCATCAGCGAGCACAAGGTGTGACAGTGTCCTTGTGCGGGAAACTGAGAAACCGTGATCTACAGCTGGACCCGAGCCCCAATCTGGACACATTTCTACAGCAGAAAAGTCTGTTCAGTCTGAGACCTGGAGACAGGATCATGTCAGATTTCTGAACAACAAATATTCAGTCTAGATTGCAGAAAACTACATGAATTACACACATAACACATTGCACAACTACTTTATCCTTCATGTCCATTTAAACCAGTGGTTCTCGACCAGGGAACCACCTTAGAATAAGACAAAGAAAAATTAAGCTAAAAACGAAGATGTAATCTGACATCATATTTCGTAATTTATTTAGTTCCAAAATAAATGTATTTATAAATATTTTTGAATTTTTTATTTATTTAAAGAATCAGGGTTGGTTCCTGAAAAACCTGGATATATGAAAAAAGTCAAGGAAATTATTAAAATCTTTTAAAAAAGCCATGTAAATTAAATAAAAAAATTTAAAAAATACAATATTAAAAATATTGCTGAGAAATTGCTATCAGCCAGTAAAAATGAATATAATTATAATATATATTTTAATTATTTTAACTATTTTAATTTAGGTAATTATTTTGCTTATAATTATTATATTGAATTCTTTTTATATAGTGCCACACCTAGTGGATATCTAGACCTGGAAAAGTTAAGGAAATTTAAATGTAAAAATATTACTTTACATGAATAAACAAACAAACAAATACATATTTATTCTGGAATTACAGAAGTTCATTATTTTAACTATTTTAATTAATTTCATTATTTCACATAAGTATTTAATTTAATTATTTTTTATATATTGTCAGTTTATATACATTTATATATATTGTCTGTAAATAAAAAAATAAGTTTGTTTTGGATTACTGGGGGCCTCAGAGTCAAAAAGACGTTGCTATGAATTGAATTTCTCATATGTAGATACCATCTGACAGTTGAATCAAAAGCAGCTCATAACATAAACACACTGAAGCAAATTACTTTGAGAGGTTCCCAGATCCCCTGGCCGAGCACCAGCTATGTTTCTGTGGAAAAGTGATACCAGGTATAGTCCTGGACCATCATTTTGTTATGCAAGATCCACAATAACTTACTTTAGTGCAGAATACTGCATGCAGCTATGGAGCTGAATGATATCGTATTGTATTGTCTTGCTGTTGCTGCCATTTACCCACTGTACTTTCTAAACATCTGAACAAGCTATGAGAAGAACAATATGTCCCAAGTGTTTGAACATCACAAATGGGATGCACAAACAACCAGCATGTTGAAATTAGAGCCTTGAATTTAGATTAGATTACATAAGAGTGCAGCGGCAGTAAAGGTTAACAGCGCTGTTAATTGCTTATGCGTCCCCTTTCTAACACGCTGTAAAATCAGAAGCAAAGAGAGTGAGTGAAAATGAAATAAGTGCAGTGAGCGAGACACCTGATGCTCTGAAAACATACCAACAGCTAAGTAGGCACCTGCTGGGCAGCCAACATGTTATCCTTTACTGCAAAGGAATCACATCATTTGGCCCCCGTCTCCCTGACACTCATCTTCTCCCCCATCAGCTGGCCTTTGGCCCAACAGCTGATGGACAGCCATGTGCAGCCCCTGCATATCATGTTGAATCCTGAGAGCTGCCCAGCGTGGTACTCGACCAGACTAACTGGAGTCAAGCAGAGTATTTTTCAAAGCTGTGTATTTATAGACCTGGAGCTGGGGGTGGGGCTTAGGGACCGCGGTCTATAATTATTCCAGAGGTAAATACATACAGTGATCCCTCAGAGTGTTAACAAATTAATAAAAACTGGAAAAGCCATTAAAATGCGACGTGCATGCAACTGGTTTAGCCACAATGTATTTTTAAAGCGCATGTCTATAAGCCTTGCCATCTAAATGGAAAAGATCCCAGAGGTAAATACTTACAGCGATCACTCAAAGTATTAAAAAAAAACAAAACTGAAAAAGCCTCTAAAATGTGACATGCATGCAGCTGGTTTAGTTACAATGCATTTTTAAAGTGCTTTTCTATAAGCCTACCTATCTAAATGAAAATGATCCCATAGGTAAATATACAGTGATCACTCAAACTGATAATAAATTAATAAAAACTGAAAAAGCCTCTAAAATGCGACATGCATGCATGCAACTAACTTATCTACTCTACATTTTTAAAGCACTTGTTTATAAGCCAACCTGCCTAAATAGAAATTATCCCTACATACAGTTAACATACAGTGATCACTCAGAGGGTGTAAAAAAATATAAATAAAAAAAGCCTCTAAAATGCGACATGCATGTACCTGGTTTAGCTACAATGCATTTTTAAAATGCTTGTCCATAAGCCAACCTGCCTAAAGGGATTTTTGCATATATACCTCAGTGTATATATGAGTAACACACAAATATAAATTATAGACTGTAATTAATTTGGGCATTTCATAATCCCAAACCCATGCTAAAATTATGCATATCTGCATATCTTTAAACTTTAAAAGGAAAGCTTTGCATGCAGGATCAATGGAAGACAACTTCCTGAATAGTTATGATGCATATTTGCTCAGTCATTGCAAAATTTTCAAACACCTCAACTATTCAGAGACAAGAAAGATATCATTGCAAATCATCTCTTCATTGGAAACATACACAGCTCTACAAATAAAGCATACACTCTACAAATAAATTTGAATGCAATTTTAGGGCAAAACATTATTTACACTCACTGACTTTAAATTTGCATGCTTAAAAGTGCAAGATAAAACCCGAGTTAATGAACATGTACATTCTCATTTTCACTTGCTAATAGATGGAAAGGCTTACGGTGGCATTTCTCTCCGTGCAGGTTGCAACATGATCCGTTTCGTTGTTTATGCTGTTGTCCTGCAGGGTGTTTGATTTTCTTGCACCTGTGCCGTGAGATACACGGATGTGTACGTGTGGAGTGCTGTTTTTGGAGTGCACATCTGCAGCATTTGAAACGTGACAAGAAATCTCAGCGTTCGCACAGGGTACCTCCAAAGAAATACTCCTGTGAAGGACATGATGCGACCCTTTTCTTGAGGACTTATCCGAATTACCGCAAGTCGGAAAAGTGTCGTGTCTTCTTTTCGTCGACGACGGCCTTCCGCTTGGCAGCATGCAGGCTGAGGTGCTCCGGAAAAGCTTGGCTTTCTGGGGCTCTGCGACGTTGTCGGTTTGTGGGCCCTCGAGAAGTTTGGAACAGTCGATGTTAACCTTTGTTTTGGCCGAACTTCCTTTCCCTGAGGGAAGCGGTCGCTGGTTTGCGAAGTGCAATAAAACGCTGGAGTGTCTTTCCGTTCGCTCTGGTCCTGGCGGTTGTTCCGGCGGCACGCTGAAATGCACTATGGGTTTGGCGTCCCTGTGTTCTGCTGACGTACTGGTTTTGGACAGCCGCAGACCATTAACTGCCGTGGCGACGGATCCCTTGGCCGTGTCATCGTGCGATGCATCAACGCTGGACAGCTGCATCTGATGAGAGGTCTGAAAGGAACTTCGTGCAGATGGAGGCAGCGGAGGAATCATTGGAGATGCTATCGGACTGACGGGTGACGCGGGTGGCGTGGTGCATGGGCTCCGCGGGAAAATCACCAAGGACGAGCAGCGCCGCAAGGGTGCCCTCGCCTTCCGCCGAGAGATTGGTTTGTGATCTGCGACGTCTGCTTCGAATATGCTGTTGCTGCTGCAGTAACCGGCATCGCTCGTGGTGCTGCTGCTACAGGAACCTCCATCCCCATTTCCGCTCTCACAGCTGGCGAGCTCACCGTCTCCTCCGCAAGGCTGCAAGGAGATCTGCAGCATGCTTTTCCTGCTCCCATTCACCTTAGAGATGAATACGGTGGAGTGCCGCTGTAAATTATCGTACTCTGGTGACAAGGGTGGCAATGCCAGAGCCAGCTGTCCTGGAGTCACCTTCATGTGAAGGGAACTCTGCATCAGGCCCTCACTGGAGCTACGGCCGGCATTCGTGAGCCCGCTATCCTCGGCGTGACCGCTGCAAGTCTCTGACAGCGGGTCGGTGTTGCTTCTCCGCGAAGCAAAATGCAGTCGCAGTTGTCGCGCCATGAATTCAAGCTTCCCAGGGATCCGGTGGGACGCAGGACATGGCAAACCCAAAACAAACAAGTGAAAAACGAGCAGCAAAAAGCAACTGCTCCTGGTCCCGTTCTGCGATTCCAAACATTAGCGGTTGCACATTGCAAAAATAGCAGCAGTGACACGTGGCATTCCTCTCGAAGCTCCTCTGAAGCTAACACCATGAAGAACAGCTCTAGTCCTCGGAAGGATAACGGCGAATTCAGAGAGCTTTACAGACGCAACTGCTCCAGAAACCCTGCAAAGGGCTCTACTGTGCCAGACCTCTGGAGTGCCTCAGCTGTGCCTTCTGTAGTTTTGCAAGTGCCGATTCAGGCACTGGTGCCCTCCCTCCCCCAGCTGCCGGTCACCCCAGAGCAAAAAACAACAATCTGCGTGCATGCCAGGATGGAGGTGGAACAGCTCGCCCCTGTTCTAGCCAACCTCGACTCTGCAACCTCCTTCTACAGCAGTGGCAGCCCAGTGTCTAAAGTTTCTTATAAAGCTGCACCCCTGCTAATATTTTTACCCCAACAAGATAGAGTTACAGGAAATAAAGAGGAACAAGGTTTGGCATCATTTAAAGCTTTCTCAACAGCATCCACGTACAGTACTTTGGAGATACGTGGGGAACAGGGTGTTACGAAGTGAGCGTTTGGCTTATTTCTGTACTTCTAACCATGCACGGCTTAAATGCATGATAGCTTCATCTACAAATTTGAAAGCAGCAGACGGAATCAAGCCTGTTTGTGCCAAAAGAGTACCTCCAAATCGAATATTGAGCTTGTTGTGCCAGCTCACATATGGACATGTGCCACATCACGTGTCATCTGACACCCGCTGTTGCAGCCATTTAAGACCATGCTTCTGTCAAAGAGAAATGCCATCTCATCAATCAGGGGCAATTGCAGTTACCACAGTGCACAGAACCAGTACAGGAAATCATCCTGCTTACATGAATGAAAATTTAATATAAATCAGCCTGAATCAGGGATTTTTGCATTTTGTGCACTTGGAAATGAACAAAGTGTTAGGATTCTGGAATTCTAAAAAAAAAAAGAATGGGGTAATTGCATGCATTTCAAATTGTAATGCAGTATAAGAGAGACTGAATCAGGGATTTCTGCATTTTGTGTGCCTGGAAATAAAGTTTTAGGATTTTAGAATTCTAAAACAAAGACTAGGCTAATTGCATGCATTTCAAATGAAAATGAAGTGAGATTGATCACAGAAGAAACATTATCTACTGTCACAAGCCTAGAAATGTTTTGCACAAAAAGAGATCTGAAAGGATTTGTCATCCTTTCTGTAAGCTACCACATTCCTCAGGAGACACAAATAGCGTGCATGCTTGGTTCATGCCAGCGAACACATTCTAGCAATGACATACCAGTTTTTCTCACAACCAGTAACCGGGTTAACCTATCGGTCACTTGCAGGAGGGCCACTGCGGTTTATTGTCTTATCAAGAGCTACTGTTCTTACTTGAACACTGGGTCTTTTATGCAAGCGTTTTATTAACCTTCCTCATTATTCAGGGAGGACGCAGTCAGCGTGTGACGGAGAGAACCCCCCTAACACCGGTCACGCCTCATTCACTTTTATGCGTTTCAGAGCAGTTACTTTTCACGTTTAACAACACCCAAAGGTAAATTTCAGTTCCCAGACCTGAGCTTTAAGGTGGCTACTTGCAAAAAGGCATCCTTGTTCATTTATTACACATTGACGCTCAGGTAGCTGCTGATTTTACAGACCTGAACCCAACACTAACAAGCCGAATATATTTGAGACTGCTGAACTGTGTAAGGTTTCATTACCATCTAACACTAATGTCTACCATTGTAAAGCCAAACAAGCAGTCCTGCCTCAATCTAATGGTCTAATGGTAGTTAAGTCAATATTTCTTTATCAGGCAACTCAAAAAAAAAGCAGATTGCAATGCCATTTGGTGCCACTATGGGTGCAGAAATTATACATAACTCTAATTTTGATACTTCAACCAGACAAAGAATATATTTCACAACCTAAAAATAAAAAAAATCATTTTTTTATTAATATTTTTATTCAGCAGAGGATGCATTGAATTAAAGATATTTAAAATGTTACAAAAATTTCTGTTTCAAATAAATGCTGTTCTTTTGGACTATTCATCAAAGAATCCTGAAAAAAATGTATCACCGTTTACACAAAAATATGAAGCAGCACAACTGTTTTCAACATTGATAATAATCAGAAATGTTTCTTAGGCAGCAAATCAGCATATTAGAATGATTTCTGAAGATCATGTGACACTGAAGACTGGAGTAATGATGCTGAAAATTCAGCTTTACATCACATAAATAAATTACAATTTAAAATATATTAAAATAGAAAACATATATTTGAATTGGTAATAATATTTCATAATATTACAGTTTTTACGGATTTTTTTTTTCAAATAAATGCAGCCTCGGTGAGCAGAAGAGACATTTTAAAAAATCTTACCGACCCCAAACTTTTGAACAGTAATGTACAAACATCTCTAACTGATTTGATTGACATCACAGTAAATCAATGCATTCATGTACATACCAAACGATTTTCATCAAACACCTCCAGCAGCAGACGATGTCTCCTAGGATGCACCTGTGGGAGATTACAAAAGACAAATAGAATAAGTGAATATATACATTAATGTTCATAAATGTACTAACACACTGAATTTGTTTTCGCATATCAAAAATAAATGATGTCTCACTACAAGACAGAAAGTCTGTTCATCCTCCATTCATAACCCTTGACTTTAGGCCTGTAAATGGCCAGTGACTCAGACGGTGTATCATTTAGTATTTCATGAAGTCCCCGTGTTGGTATTTGGGCCAGCGGTCAGTAACACAAATAGGTCAGAACTTTTTATGCCACTGTCTGAATCTGGTTATGATTCATGCACTAAATATCAGACATTTTTTTGCATGGAAAAAATCAACAGGATATTTTTCAAAAATATACAGCACGGACCAAAAGTATGAAACCACACTGCAAATCAGGGATTTTGTGCACCTAAAGATAACAAAGTTTTTGATATTAATAAAACAAAATACAGAGAGAAAAAGTTTTTTAGAGAAAAACTAAGACATGCAGAGTTATCTAGCAGTCACTTTGAATTTAAAAATATAAAATTAATTGTTTTCCATCACTGATTCTGTTTATTACTGAGAAGTTGCTTTAAAAAAAAATCTGTATTATATAAGCGCTATACAATAAAGCTGATTTGATCTGAACAAGTAAAGCTGCTCTCATATGATGATGTAAAATTATAACATTTGTCATGCTGCTTTCCACTCTGATGTGATTCCCTGTTGCTTCCACCATAAACACATTTCTTGAAAAAACTCCTGAAAAATTATTAAAAATCGCTGCTTTGTATGTAAACTTCTCAAATGCAACAAAAACAAGAAGCCCTACACGTATGCAGAAATGCATTTCCCTGAACTTTTTCTTCGGGGAATTAAACATTTATCACATTTATCTCACTATAACCCTATCAGACCTCAGTTTAGGCTCAATGTGGGGCATGACTGAATTCAGCTGACTTCTATCACAACTTCTGGGTTTCGCTTTCACAACGAAACACACAGCTCTTCACGACATGGCGACGGCAGCAACAACAATTCTACAGCGAGAATAAAAGTTGCGCCTTCTTTCTTTGCGTGAACGTTTGGGCGGCGTTATGCAAATCTTCCCACATCGTGACGTAGATATGTGGGGGCGTGTTAGAACGAGCCGTTTTAGGTAGGCGTGGCTGACTCTTAACTTTTATAAAGAATATCTCTTTGGATTTGAGACTTTAGTCTTTGCAACTTTACAGATCTTCTTTATGCACCAAGAGCTTGTAACACTCCAAAGAGAAAGGAAAAATTGAAATCGCATCATATGACCCCTTTAAGTGAGGTTTCGAGCTGTACGCAGCTTTAGAAGAATCATTTGAATAAACCATTTCATGGCGCTCAAAATAGCCATCGAGCTGAGTTTCATTCCTGATAATTTGACATCTTACAGCACAGGCTCCTGCTTTCCTCCTATAAAGAAATGTGATGGTAAGAGATGTGACGGCTCTGCGGATTCTGCTAGACTGTATTTCTCAGGTTAGTATAAACACTGTCAGGAGCAGAGACAAACACTCAGCAGGAACATCACAGGATATAAGCTCTTATACTGTGGGTATAGAAAAGAATCACCTCCTTTAAAATAATCACATTTTGTTGCTGTGCAGCCTGAAATGAAGACGTTTTTCTGAAATGGAATGAAAAAGTTTTTGTTTTAAATTTTTTTCTGACATGTATGTGTTATATATCTTTCACTTGGATGCCATAAGCTGCACTGAGTAAATACAGCAGGATAAAACAAAAACGGATTCTTTTCTGTACCCACTGTATATACACAACTCTCCTGCTCAGTGATGCACGTTACTAAAAAAAATAGATTTTTACATTTTCTGAAGATGAATTTAGTGGTGTAAAACTCTGTGCAAAACTGTGATGCAAGGTTGCAAGGGTGTTGCTGTGGTTCCTAATGTAGTCTTTGTAAGCACTGCATGTACTTTGACTGAAGCATTATCATCGGTTTTGTTTTTTGGCTGTTCACAGAAACATTACTCCATTATGGTCCATTATTAATATAAAATGCAAAAATGGTTTTATAAAACACTTGAACTTTTAAACAGGCTCTCAATGCTGAAATATGAGCAGCCCGTATTATATAATGTTTTCTATTATTACCAAACACAATGACTGCATCTGTTTAATATTAGTTCACAAGAACACAGTATTGGAATCACACACAGTATCTAAATGTGAGAATGATGAACAGAGAGTTCAGCGGAAACGACTACAAACAAAACGTGTGTATATGAGATCCCATGGTACAGAACAATTTGTTTTTACAGGTAAACTTAATGAACAAATGTCTGGGTCACATCCCCAAAATGAAAAAATAATAATAAATAAAATAAAATAAAATTATATATATATATATATTTTTTTTTTTTTTTTTTCACTAAAAAAAATGAAGCTTAATTTAAGGCTCATTAAAATAGATTAATTATTTTTACTATAAATTTTTTCTGTGTAGACAAAATGTTGTTGTTTTTTGTAATTAAAATCAGCATAAAGGTAGTATGATGATACAAATGTAGTTTATAATTTTAATAATACATTATTATCTTTTTTTATTTAACTAAATGTCTGAAACTTTGTATTATGAGAACTTCTCATGTTTATTTGCCTCTTTATAATGAATTGCTTGTTGTATTCCTCATTTGTAAATCGCTTTGGATAAAAGCGTCTGCTAAATTATTATTACATTTTTTATTTTTTTTTGCCAGCCAAACCCCTAAAATATTTACTTAAAAGTCTCCCTGAGGTAACATTTCAATAATTTAACAACACATTTGCATGTTTACGGTTCTTTGATGTCAATTAATGGTTACAAGACATACAGGCAAACAAAGTTTTTCCATCTTTTTAGTAATTTATTTATTATTATTTTAAAATAATATACTTATTTTAATATTACATTTTTGTGATTTAATGAATTATTAGCGTTTCATCAACTCTCAAACCCCAGTTTCAGAAATTCGGTCTAAGGCTACTGAAATCATTTTTTCATTTTCAGTTTGAGGTGACATTTCTTGACAGCTTTTATTAGATTCACAAAGATGCTCCAACCAGCTGACAGAAGCATGATCTCCATAAATACCCGTTCACTTACCCTAAAGAAGAATTCCTCATTCCACTTCGGATCCAATGTCTACAAGAAAGACAGAGAAATGTTAAACACTCTTGACAAAATGACAAATCCTGCAGTAGAGAGTCTGTACACACACCTTTTTGATGGTTTTGGTCTGTAGACCGGTGATTTCTCCATTGACGGGGTCATAGAGAGAGATTCTTGTGTACGGATCACTGCAGATGAAAGGAAAACAAACTAATATTACACAAGCACACATGGAAAAAAAGATTGCCTGTCTTTGAGTCATACAGGAAGTGTTACTAAATATTTTAGTAATGTGATCAGGTTTTCCATTGTTAATCGCAGGACGTGATCAACAGTGAATGTTATGATTAGCAGTCATGCGATTATGGATCTCAATACACACCATAACAAGTATTCATCCCTATCTAGCAAATCCATTCACCAACTTAAACTACATGCAACATGAGGAGGAAGCAGCGCACAATCCCTCAACTGTTTTCACTGAATATCTGGCCTTTTTCCCCGAGCAAGTATTACAGTGAAGGAGAGATGGTATCGCTCAGCACAAATATTGATTGCATACCTAGAGCTGTGTTATTTAGGTCAAAGTGAGCACGGCTGATCTGTTCGTACCCTCAAGGACAGCTGCTAACACTGCCATCTACTGTTTCCATCAGCCTACGGTTCACTGCAGACTATGCATAACATTAACTCTTTAGCATGTGGCTGCTTGTAAATACAATTTCTTGGCAAAATACTGCACTTGCATTGTATTATATCTATCTATCTATATATAACCCAATGCATTTATAATACAATGCATTGTATATTAATGCATTGTATTATAAGAAAAACCAGATCAAATAAATGGTAAATAAATAACTACTAAAACAAACATTATTATAATCATTAACAGTCAAAATGAAACAGCAACTGCAAACCATTTTATTTCTGTAATGTAAAACAGAATATTCAACAAGAAAGAAAAAAAGTAAGGCGGGACATGATTTTCCCTGTCGGGAAAAGACTGATGATGAAAGTGGGCTTTCCATAGAAAAATGAAGCAAGAGCTGAATGTGACTGAACAAGCAAGCACAATAAGACCAGAAATGTGTATTAAGAAAGTAAATAGAATCAATTTGGATTTCCTGCTGACTTCATTATTGGTTTTCTCCCCTTGTTGTTATTTTTCAAAGAAGATCCAGCTAAAACGGATGAGTAATAAACATCACGATGAAGCTCGTGAATCCACAGGAAGGCTGAAATTTAATTATTAGGCTGTAAAAAACTATTATTATTTTCACAGCATCTTTTTTAGGAACAGATAAAAGCCTGTATGAGTGTCAGATTGTCCAAACGGAAGCTCCATTATGCGGGATACAAACGATTTCGTGTTTTCATAACAAACTGATGGCACGTGAAGATGTGAACGTGATCCCGGTGGACTCAGCCATGCGAAATGTCCTTAAAATGCGCTGTACACTACCTGACTTTATGTGATCCACCCAAAATGTGACACTGACTGAGTGTTGAGTGAAATCATGGGAAAAACCTTGTCTACTACTGTATATTACAAGTGAACTAAGCATTTAACACTTTAACCGCCAGGGGTCATTTTATACCTAAAACCGCCAGCGGGTAAAATTTACCCATGCACATGACTACTGTTTTGATATGGCTAAAAAAACGTATTATGCCACTGTCTTCACAAAGTAATGTCTAGAGTCATGAAATGATTATTTTTAGTCATCAGCTATGATTTTGTCCTGTTGTTTTATGTTCAAGGCTATTTTAAGCAGGCTACACTCATCACTTTTCTTAACGGTGAATATAGGCTAAACCAGCCTGCAATGACAGCGAGAATTAGAAGGAAATAAATACATAATTGGGTGGTGTAATATTATAATAAAATGCTGTTAATCACATATTAAGATAACCCGTGTTATTTAAATTACTAAAATACACTAAATAGACAATTGTGAGCAATAATAATTCATAAGATCAGAATTATTATAATTTTTTTTTCAGGAAACGGGCAGACTAGAATAAATAGCAACACAGTAGTGGACGATAAACAATAAAAATTGCTAAACAAAAATGAATAATTAATACAAAGTTTATTTTAGCCTGCTCATAAATGTTCAAACTTTGGATTAATTATTAATTTTTGTTAATTTATTATTCGCTAATCGCTACAGTGTTGCTATGAATTCTAGTCTGCCCGATTCCTAGAAAAAATAACAATAAAAATAAAAAATAAATACATATATATTTATGATTTTTTTATGATTACTCCAAGTTTATTGGTGTTGTTCTCTTATTCAAATTATAAATGATATAATTAAACAAATAAATAATTAATTAGGTGAAACTGCACGCTTGAATTTGTCGTTGCATCATGCATCCTATGCTGTGCAGTGAATTATTATTGCTCATATATTGTCTATTGAACATAAAACAACAGGACAAAAACATAACATTTACCCCGTGGCGGTTCTAGTGTTAAAGAAAATATGAACACTAATTCAAGAAGAAAAGGGACCATATTTAGTGGTCAACGGCTGGTATTTAAAGAGCAAGGTGTGCCAATATAAGGCAATAAACACAAACATTTTACACAATATTTATATTTTGAAAAGGTAGTTTGTATATTAGGAACGGGCAGCATTATCGCCTCAAATGCTCAAGTATTGGCCGTTTAATCAGCCTGGCCATTATATCGGTCGTCATTTATGTTATAGTGTCATTTTCATGGTGCAATATCTGCAATACTGACCTGGCACCCAAAATGTCCTTCTTAGCCAAACCAATTCCACCAATGACTTTCACCCTTAAGATTCTGGATTCATCCTGAAGGAAAGCAAAATTATTCCATAAGCAACACAAAGAATTAAACTGCCTGTAGATGTACGATTAAACCCGAATTGAAATGGCTTGACGACTGCAGAGGATTTCCTACTGAAACAGGAAGTCAATGCGGTGTGCTCTGACCCATAAGTGGGAGGGGCATCCTTATTTCAGAGAGCATTTGATTGGCCAAAATGTGCATTAATGCAAGATGATGTAATCAATATTTGTGGTATATTTTCCTGGAAGAAATTTCAAATTGCCCATCTATTTCTTCCAGGAAAATAGACCTAAATATTGACTACATCATCTCGCATTAATACACATTTTGGCCAATCGACTATAAGTTTATTTAGTAGGTGAGCATATCGCATAAACTCTTACTAAATGTCTTTAAGACATGTTTATTGATTATATCCCAAAATGTGTGTCAAACATGATAGCAACACACCCAGAAGAGCTACAAACAACAAATATATTGAAATTATATACGCCACATGTGATCAAACAAGATGTGACGTCATGTGGTATATGGCGTCATATACAGTACAGCAGATGTTGCGCAATACTTCACTTGAGTCACAAGACAACAATGGCAATAAAAGAAATGTATCTTTATCACCTAAACAAACACATCCTTTCTTAATCGCAAGCAAACATGGTTATGGGTCAGTTATACGTGCAACAAATTGATGATTACAGTTATCATAAAACAAAGTGGAGCAGAACTTCCTACTATTAACCCAATCTCACACAAGCTGTAGACTGCCAGCCAACTGTTGTTTATGCAATTTCACAGAATTGCTATGACTGATATGACACATCACATGATATGACTAATTCATTTACCTCATCCGTCTGAAGTCCTCGAACCTCCGGGAGGAGCGCGGCCATATTCATGTTCCGTGCCAGGATGCCAGGATGCCAACCTGCGTCGATATGAACGACCAAAAGATACAAATAAATCTTTCAAAGAGCAGGTCACGCTTCGACGGAAAACGCTTCCCCGGGATATGACACGAGCGGAGAGGCGTTAGCTTGTCAAATGCATCGTGGAAACTGAAACTACGGCAATGGACATCCTCACGTCCACCTCCTCGACACGCCCCCACGGCGTCTCCCACGCCCACTTTGTTCCAGACCACGCCCACTTATATATATAACAGAGAACTATATCGATCTGTGACCACGCCCCTTTTCTGAAGCTTTTGTTTTTTTTAAATCACTTTATTATACATTCAAATAACAAGCAGGCATTGTCATCATTCCATTGTTAAACACATTAACAATAAATCCAAGCGGCATATCATAAACACAAGAACAATAATAATAAAAAAATAAAATAAATCAATAAAAGTTAAAATAATAACAAAACATGTAAAGCAAATTATAAGACAAATTAAATTACATTTCAGGGGAGGGGGTCAATCCAAGTATGTAGCCAGAAGTTTAGAGAGTATTTTAATCGTTTTATGGATTAAAATTAAATTCTAAAATCATTTTTAAAAGCCTCAAAACAAGGAGAAACTTTAACAAATCTACAGTTATGTATATAAAACTTGGCTACAATCAACATATTATTGCACAGAAATTCAATCTCTTTGTTTTGCATGAAGACACTAAATTGAACCCCTTGTCTGAAGCTGATCCTTCAAACACAGACAAAACGGTGACGCTTTTTTTCTGTGGCATTTTTTGTCGATTTGCTGACGTAAACATGATCTCTTTTTCTTTAAATCTACATTTTAAATCAGTTCATCTTTTTAAATCAGTCGTGTTGAATGTTTATTATGATTATTACCATTAATGGAACTTGCAATACTGTATGTGGAACAATACAATATGTCAAAATATATAGGCCTAGTCACGATTTTCTTCCCAAACAAATTTGTAATATAAATCTTATCCTCCTGGGACCCAGGCATAAACTTAATAATTTTCATACTTCTGAGGAAACCAGGATAAATGGCTGTTAATCATAATCTTCGGGAAACACAACAAGTCAATAGGAAAGAAATTATAGATCAATATTCCTATTAAATATGAGATATTCTTATGAAAATGTTGCCAGGTTATTACTCCTATCGTTATGGTTTGCCCCAAGAACACATTACAGTTTTAACTCACAGTTTCGAGAATGTTAAGATTGTTTCGAAAAATGTGCCAAAGCAATTGAGAAAAACTGTAATATGCAAATTATGCAATGTATAGATATATTGTATAGAATGGGAATACCAGTTTATGGACATTTTACGCATGTATTACAATGCATAAAGTAAAATAGTATATCAAATCTTTCTGTTATATCTTTAATAATAATCATATTTGTACAAAGTTTGGTTAAAAATAGCCTGAAACCTAAAAACTGATTGGTGAATGACAAAAATAAAACATTGTTTATGCCTATACATGCCTTTTCATGTCTTTTTTTTTAAATTTTTTATAACTTAGTCTTGGCGTCCTCTACAAAGAATACAATATGAATAAAATATATTTAAAAAAAAAAAAAATTCTCCATTTGTTTCTCCACCCAATGTAATGGCATAAAAAACATCAAAATTCACAAAACTTTTTTTTATGGTTCTCAGGAGGATATAATACTTTTGTTGTAAAGTATTCCTGTATTAGCATATGTTGTTTCATTCTAAAGATGAACAGACAGACAGACAGACAGATAGATAGATAGGTATGTAGGTAGATAGATAGATAGATAGATAGATAGGTATGTAGGTAGGCAGATAGATAGCTAGATAGACAGATGATAGATAGATAGATAGGTAGGTAGGTAGGTAGATAGATAGATAGATAGATAGGTATGTAGGTAGGCAGATAGATAGATAGATAGACAGATGATAGATAGATAGATAGGTAGGTAGGTAGGTAGATAGATAGATAGATAGATAGATAGATGATAGATAGCTAGATGATAGATAGATAGATAGATAGATAGATATGTAGATAGACTGACAAGCTATTGAACACAGTCTAGAAGAATAGAATAGAATAGAATAGAATTAATTATGTATTTTTTATAAATCTTTTTATAGATTTTCTTAAATCTCGGAGAGATCGTGTTTATTTTATGTGCTCACATGTTCTGCACTGTTCTGATTTTGCCTGCCGGCTCATTTATTTCCCGAATCTGCATGCACATCAAACATCATTAGTTTGCAGCATAATCTGACTTTCATAATCATTCATTTCACCCTGCAGATTCCACTCTCCCTGCTTCTTTAACACAGTGGAAGTCAACAGAACAGGCAGAACCTTCCTCATAACCGGTGGAGGAGGTTATTTTGGATTCCGGTTAGATCTAATGACAACTTACAATCGTTCAATGTTAATTTCTTAGTATTTTCCACCAGTCATAGCACCCACATGAACCACTAGATGGCGCTACATACTATATTATAGAACAGCAATCCTTCAGCTCAAATTAGTTCAGTGTTGATACAATTTAGTTCAATAGTGTGAATGTTGCAAAGTTCATTAGTTGTGAAGCAAACTCCTTTAAAAACTATAAAGCAGCTCTATAGAAGATACTGTTTTTCTCAGTTGCTTTGCTACACATTTTTTATAATTTTTAAAAATGTTATATACAGTGGGGTCCAAAAGTCTGAGTTGACAATTACTTGAATTTCAGAATTTTAGAAATATTGCAGAAAACTATATATTTATTTCATTTTACATCATTTTTTCATTATACTAAATCTTACAGATTTTTTTCAGTATACTAAAACTTACACTTTTTTTTACATTTTCCCCACTGTATAATTAAAGGAATAGTTCACCCAAAAAAGAAAATTTGCTCAAATTTACTCACCCTCAGTCCATCCAAAATGTAGGTGAGTTTGTTTCTTCATCAGAACAGATTTGGAGAAATGTTGCTTCACATCACTTGCTCACCAATGGACGCTCTGCTATATATTTATTTCATTTTACATCATTTTTTCATTATACTAAATCTTACAGATTTTTTTCAGTATACTAAAACTTACACTTTTTTTTACATTTTCCCCACTGTATAATTAAAGGAATAGTTCACCCAAAAAAGAAAATTTGCTCAAATTTACTCACCCTCAGTCCATCCAAAATGTAGGTGAGTTTGTTTCTTCATCAGAACAGATTTGGAGAAATGTTGCTTCACATCACTTGCTCACCAATGGACGCTCTGCAGTGAGTGGGTGCCGTCAGAATGAGAGACCAAACAGCTGATTAAAAACATCACAATAATCCACACCACTCCAGTCCAGCAGTTAACATTTTCAGAAATGAAAAGCTGCGTGTTTGTAAGAAATAAATCCATCATGAAGACGTTTTTAACCCATTGCTTCCAGCTAAAATGTGAGTCCATAATCCATAATAACGCTTCCTCCAGTGATATAGTTGCCTGGTCTGAATCAGGAGAGAAATCTGCACAGATCAAGCACAGTTTACAAGCTCTAAACAAATATGTGGGTTGATTCTGATGTGAGAGACAACAGGAGATGGACTTTTTCACTGGAGGAAGCGTTATTATGGGTTATGGCCAGAAGTGATGGTTTCAAATGTCTTGATGGATTTGTTTCTTACAAACACGCAGCTTTTGTCTTCTCAAGACATTAACTGATGGACTGGAGTGGTGTGGATTACTTGTGGATTATTGTGATGTTTTTATCAGCTGTTTGGACTCTCATTCTGACGGCACCCATTCACTGCAGAGCATCCATTGGTGAGCAAGTGATGCAATGCTACATTTCTCCAAACCTGATGAAGAAACAAACTCCTCTACATAACCTGAGAGTGAGGGCATTTTAATTTTTGGGTGAACTATTACTTTAAAGCTTTATTGTGATTTCTCTTTCAGTCTTGCCTGTGCTCTCCTTAAAACCTCCTCGAACGTTGTGCTGTTTGATGTGAGACCACCAAGCCAAGAGTTGCCCGAGGGTATAATATTCATGCGGGCAGATATCCGTGACTACACACAGGTGGAAGAAGCGGTTCGGGGTGTGAACTGCGTGTTCCACATCGCCTCCTATGGGATGTCTGGACGGGAGCAGCTCAATCGAAAACTCATCGAAGAAGTGAACGTACAGGGAACAGAGAACATCCTCAGGGCTTGCGTGGCACACAGAGTCCCTCGTTTGGTCTACACAAGCACGTATAACGTAGTGTTTGGTGGTCAGGAGATTAAGGACGGTGATGAAAGTCTTCCTTACTTACCCCTGCACCTGCACCCTGATCACTACTCCAGGACTAAGTCTATAGCTGAGGTGCAGGTGTTAAAAGCAAACGGTTCGCCTCTGAATAGCAGTGCAGGTGTGCTACAGACTTGTGCCCTGTGTCCAGCCGGTATATACGGCCCCCGGGGAGGAAAGGCACTTGCCTAGGATAATTAGTTATATTGAGAACGGGATCTTTAGGTTTGTTTACGGGGAGCCTGATAGTCTGGTGGAGTTTGTTCATGTGGATAATCTAGTGTCTGCACACATGTTAGCTGCTGAGGCTTTAACTGAAAAGCGTCAGCATCGTGCCACCAGTCAGCCCTATTTTATCTCCGACGGAAGGCCTGTTAACAACTTTGAGTTTTTTAGGCCTCTGGTGGAGGGTCTGGGATACTCGTTCCCCACGCTTCGACTGCCCATATCGCTTATTTACCTCTTTGCCTTTCTGACCGAGATGGTTCATCATATCGTGGGTCGGATTTATAACTTCCAACCCCTGCTGACCCGTACTGAGGTCTACAAGACGGGCGTCACACACTATTTCAGTATGCGTAAGGCACGAGAAGAGCTGGGATAGGAGCCTAAACTGTATGACCTGGAAGATGTGCAATGGTTTCGAGGCAGAGGTCATGGGAAGAAGAGCAGCCAGTCATCAATTAAGAAACTAATTTTAGATGTTGTTTTGGTGGTTGCGTTTGCAGCAGTGGTGCTCTCCTGCCTTCCGGTTGTGGGACAGTGAAATGTGCAATGGCTTTAATTTCTGTGCCTTATGTGAGGTTTATACTGACCTGATTTGTTAATTTTTAAAGCATATGTTCATATTAATGCACATGAGGGATGTTATATTGTAAAATGTTGTAAAGAGGCACAAATAGGCTGATAAATGTTTTATTTTATTCCCACTCTTTGAAGGGCAGTGTCCTCAGAGTTCAGGGTAAACATATTTTGTGGATTTTAAACTATTAACAATATTAAAACACTTTCAGAAAAAAAAAAGAATAAAATTATGCCTTTTTTTGGGTAAAAACAAATGGTTAACCAGCAAGACTGTGTTTGCTATATGTGATATGTGATTTTTTTTTTCAGTTCAAATAAAAAAAAAAAAATATTTTTTTAAATTACAGGAATTTCTAAATGTGTTTAGTCTTTCGCTTGTTTACTTACATTTGATTAGTCACATAGAAATAGTGCACAATCTGAAATATTTGTATTTTTTAGGCCATATCTTGTAATACACAAAATATATGTGTCAAAATACACTGTATGGTGACGGAAATGTAAGTTAGTGACAATAGCCTTTGTCACTGATGCACAATGAAATGTTTGGGATCTGCCCTTCCCCCAGATTCAACAAACATTCACTGGCCTGCTGTACATCGTGCATGAAAGTACTGGTGTTTTTGAAGCATGAGTTACCTGTGAAACACAAGACAGGTAGATCTAACAAACAGCCTTGGACAAGAATATTTATTAGTACTAATTGTACTCCCAAGAATACAGTTGCATAGAAAGTTGCTTGTTGTTGCTTAAAGTTTTTAATTATTTTCTGTGGGCTGGTCTGTGTGGTTAAATCTTTAATCTGTCCCACTGCATGAAAGTGGACACACATAGACTCTCCAAAGGGCTTTTTTTTCAGGATTCTGCTCCCCCTGCTGAGTTGCTCTCTATCATTGTTTCGCTCCGGCATTAACCACATTCCAGAGCGCCGCAGCGCAGCCCGTCTCCCTCCGCGCATTCCTCTCACATAAACGAGTCCCGAATGAATCGTTTGATACACGCGTACTCGTCCGTCTCCGCGCTCAGGATCTCTGCTGATAATTGCGGAATCATCGGGGGGGGGGAATTATAGGCGAGTTGGATTCGCTGGAAACGAGTTTGCAGGAACAATCACGGAAAATCAAAGCGAGAAAATTCCTCCGCGCAGCGCGCCATTGACTGTAAAGACCTTTCAACTTTACAAAAACTGAAATTGACAAACGTTCTCTTGTGTGGAAACTTTGTCACGACGAGTGTATCGCCACAAATCGACAGGCGGGGAGCATGCATCGCGACGGAATGACTGAGAAGGACTAAGTAAGCGCGAACAGGCAACGATGGTTCGCCTGAGGCGACATTTTTCCGTGTAAAATGCAGTTTGTGTTGTAGTTGACTAGCGCGCCGCGCACTCGCCCGTTCAGCGTCCCTCAACTCGCCCGCGCGTCATGGATGAATATGAGGATCCGGGGCGCAGAGCGAGCAAACTGATGGAAAACCTCTCAATTTATGACGTTTATCAGGACGGGATATACGGGGAGCCGAACACCGATATGGAGAAAACGAAACGAATGAATGGCAGCTCCTCCACGCCCGGGAACAAAGTCTACGGCGCGGCTTCCGTGCGCTCCGTCAACGGGAACCGACCCTCAGTGCCTCTGGATTTCTGTTCTCCACAAAGGGAAGCGGTCTATCCTGATCCCGACGCGTACTGCACCAAATCTGAAGTTGCCTTGCCGTGTTACAGCGGCGCGTCGGAGCGTCTCAGGAGATACACGCACGCAGAGGTGCAGGGGCACCGGTACAGCGCCGGATGCGCCTACGACGGGCTCATTCTGGGGAAACAGGTGCCCGTTCCTGGTGCGAGGAGCAACAGCTTATGCGTGGCCAATCCTGATGGCAGGTACCCGGCCACGAGCCCCCGGTCCAGTTTGGCTTCGTCCCACTCGTCGCAAGACCAGAGCAAACACACCAGCCCGAGGTCGAGCATCAGCAGCCCGCGGTCCAGCCTGGTGTCCCCCGGACAGGAGAAGTACTGCGAGGGGAACAGCGTGATCAGCCACCGGTCGAGTTACGCCAGCACGGCCAGCGACACCAGCAAACACTCCAGCCCCAGAACCAGCCTCAACAGCTACGACTGCGGGAGCAAACCGAGCAGTAACCGAACCAGCGGCATCAGCATGGGCTACGACCAGCGGCACATCAGTCCCCGGTCGAGCACCACGAGCCCGCGCTCAAGCTACTCCGACTCGCGCTTCACGCCCGCGGGGAACCATGAGCCAGAGAGCGGCGCGGTGCACGGCGTCCCCGTGACCAGCCCCCGGTCCAGCACCTGCTGCCAGGACGCACGACCCGCCGTGGCGGCCAACTGCGTGGTCAGTCCCCGCTCGAGCATCTCCAGCCAAAGCTCCAGGAGCTCTCGGAGCTCCCGGGGATCCATGAGCGCGTATCCCGAGCTCCAGCTCCCCATGTTGGGACCCGGTTTGCCGGAGGACGCGCTGCTGCAGGACTTCACGGAGCCAAACGGCCTCCACAACAACCGCGTCCACCTCCAAACTTTTCCCGTGCTGGAGGAGCCGCAGCAGCAGAATTCAGACGTCAACATCGCGTTTAACTACGGGAAGATGGGCACCGGGGCGCAGCGCTTAAAGCTGCCGTACCAGATCACTCCATCCCAGGACAGCGGCCCCAGTCAGGCGGAGCGGCGCCTGGAGGCCCTCACCCTGGAGCTGGAGAAAGAGCTCGAAATGCACATGAAAAAGGAATATTTTGGTGAGTAGAACCAGGGTCACTGTTTGATTCACTTGTAATTAGTTTGTCTGGAGACATCAGGTCATTCCCCTTTGGAGAGAGCTTTGTTTTTTGTCTTTTATGCTTTCATAAAAACATGATTTTGAATCAACCTTTCTAGAATTGTTTGGTGGAAAAGTCATTCACACCTTGACACGCACATACACCCCTGAGCTAAACCAGCACAGAGCAGCCTTTGTGTCGGACTCATTAAAGTATCATTAGGGTGTGGGAAAACAGGTGTAAATCATGTTTTGTCAATGAATCAGTGTGCTTTCTAGACGAGGGGTTATACTTGAGCACTTTGTATATCTGCTTTAATCACATTATGATTATTTATCTTTGAGCTGGTTAATGCATCATTCATCCAGACTTTTTCACCCAAAGGCATCATGCAAAAGATGCCAAATTCCCTAAATCTGGATCATCTCACAAGGCATGCTGCAACATAGACTTAAGACACTGTGTCATTTCATTCATCAGTGCAGTTTTAATTCTCAAAAGGAGACTTAATGGCTCTGAATTGTTTTCTTTAATGATTAACTTTATCTTGGGTATCTCTCCCAATTAAAACAGACACAATTGAGTTAACAGTTGACGTCCAAAAAGTGTATAGAGCTATAAAATAAATCTGAATAGCAGCTCAGATCATTCGGTCTCTGAAGAATTTGGTGAGTGCGTTTACTGAGCACAGTTTGAGACATTGCTGAGATCTCTTTTGAAGCGCAGGACACAAATGTGAGTCTTTTTCTCAGTAGCAGGCACCTTCAGCAAACAAGACAAGTGTTTTGGTGAAACAATTGGGTAGATTTTGTAGAAATCAGTATTATAATCATAGTTCATGTTTGTTTGTTTGGTTAGTGTGTTGTTTTGATAAAACACAAGTTTTGCACCCAACCCAGGGGATTTAAGTATGTAGGTTGGTGCATGGTGCCAAATGCATACAAACTTTGGCTAAACACCGCAGTAACTGGCTCGTTTTGCATTGTAACCAGCTGATTGCTGATTGGTTTTAGTCACACCGGGCAGCTGCGGTAGACCAATCACAGCAAAGGCTGCTGGCATCCCAACTGGCACTGCCCAAAAAGGACATTGTAGTCAGTGAGCAGACAAACAGGGTTCTTAGCGGGCTTGTTTTTGGCCCGGACCTGGACGGAAAAAGGCAAGTCTTCAGAGAGTACATACTTTGTCTCCCAGTTTGAACGCCACTTCCTGCCAGTGTCCTTCCAAGGCCTGAACGTCAACAGAAATGTTCTTTAGAGGCATATGTGAGCATGTGTTTTTTTTCTTAGGGAAGTCCTAATTTGTGATTTGGCGGGACTAGTATTGGTTTAGTGGAAGAGAAATGCAGATGAAGTGCCTTCAAAGCTCTTTAAACCTTAAAGGTATAGTAGTCCACCCAAAAACGAAAGTTCTGTCATCATATTTACTCACCCTCATGTTGTTCCAAACCTGTGTGAATTTCTTTTAGCTGTTGAACTCAAAAGAAGATATTTTGAGGAATGTTGGTTACTAAAGAGTTGACGGTAGCCATTGACTTATATTGTATGGGGAAAAAATGCATGTAAGTCAATGGCTACCGTTAACTGTTTGTTTACCAACATTCTTCAAAATATCTTCTGTGTTCAGCACACTAAAGAAACCCGTACGGGTTTGGAACAACTTGAGAGTGAGTAAATGATGAGAGAATTTTCATTTCTGGGTGAACTATCCCTTTAAAACTCACATATTGACTAGAATTAACAGAATTTAAACTCATTTTTTTGAGTAATCATTCATGTCTGGAGCACAAACACTGCTAGGGATTTGTTCAACTCATTAACCTTAGGTATGAGTAATAGTAATGCTTGCTTAGCGAACACCACTAATAAGTATGACTTTTACAACATGTTCATCTTTTTAAGTAACACAAGCTTTAGATCGGTTGTTGTGACTGTGTCGCATTGTGTCATCGTTTGTGTCTCCGTAGCAACTGGGCTTTGTTTCTGCTACTGCCTGGAAACACATTTGCACAGGTTTAGTTGCAGGAAGTCTAGAGATGGAGGTATGAGTGTGTTTTTGCCTCCGAGGAGCAGGTGATGTTTTTTTACTGCATGCCGAACCCTCTTTAGTCTGCATTAGTCTGCACGCGAGAGCGAACCTTCTCCGTTACCGTGACAACAGCTCCCCTAAAATCAATCTCGCCGGGTATTCGTGATGTGTCTTTCTGCGCTCTTAAAGGGTTAGTTCAACTAAAAATTTAAAATCTGTCAGCGTTTTCTCACCGTCATGTTGTTCCAAACCTGTATCAGAATCTTCTTGCTGCTGTCAAGATCCTAAAAGGACAGAACTGCACTATAAAAGTAGTCTGTATTCACCCAAAAAGGGTCAGAATTGTATGGTCTTGCCCTATGCTGCAGCTCTTACATCTCATTTGCAATCATGTGACATGCAAGAACCAAGTCGGTCTAACTGACATTAAACCTACAAAACGCCTCCATGCACCAGATTTGTACATGCTCTGTGAGATTTGAGTGCTGCAGCACAGGAAAGGTTATCAGTGAATTATCAGAAAACTTGTATAATAAAATATATGCAGCATAATAATATGTATGGACTACTCTATGCATGCATTTATGGACTACTTTTATAGTACTTTTTTGAGCTCAAATGCCCATTGCATACTTATTTGTATGGAAAACAGCTCTGCTGATCATTGCATTTTGTGTTTCACGGCCAAAAGCATGTAATATATGGTAAATGATGGCAAAATGTTCATTGTGGGTGACTTGTGTATGTGTGAGAAGCAAGGTTTTTATTGTTGTTTTTATTTATGCAGAAAAGTTCTTCTGAAAATAGAAATCTTTTGTAACAATACACTCCCGTTCAAAAGTTTGGGGTCAGTAAATTTTTTTTCTTTCTTTCTTTTTAATGAAAGAAATTAATACTTTTATTCAGCAAGGATGTGTTCAATTGATAAAAAGGGATAGTAAAGACCTTATATTGTTAGAAAAGTTTTCTATTGTGAATAAATGCTGTTCTTTTTAACTTCTTTTTAAGAATCCTGAAAAAATAATTTGTATTTTTTGCTACAAACTTGGTGTAAAATTGCGAGCGATCACAAATAATGCACGACTGGTTGAATTAGCATTCAGGATCTTTTAGCGAGCGATTAGGCTGCCGTTTCAGCACCAGACTCTTGGCACAGACTGTTTGTCTCTGCAGCGAGACACAGCTGCTGGGGGTCAACACTGATCACCTGCTTAGAATAACAATCGCCTTAGTCCGCACATGTGCACACAAACACGCACAAAACACAGAAACACTCCAAAAGTAGCTTTGCTTACATTTGAGTTTCTCAGAGTATCTGTTCCTGAGACGCGCTGGATGTTTTCTGCCAGCGTTATTCGCCTGCTTTAGCGCTGAATCAGCCGACCTCTGACCTCGTGTATCCACACAGGCATTCGGGATTCAGGCTCTGGTTTAAAATAAACACAGAATGAGACTTTGCTTGCCGCAGTTTCCATTCAGAGAATTGTTTTTTTGCCAGAAGTCTAGCTGTGCATCGTTTTGATTTGGTGCAAAAGAAGTGCAGTAAATTTGTAATTTGGGTTCTAAATGCTGAGTTGCATGACAGTGTTGAGTGCATTTGGATTTTGCATAAATCTGTGCATGTTGTTGTTATACATGAAGAGGTGGCCCAAACTATGGCAAAAAAATAAAATCTCAACATTCTTCAGATTGTTTGACAGATTCAAGATTTCATTTGATAAGTACAACATGATTCAAGTAACATTCTCTTTATTAAAAACTTGCAAGGTTAAAGAAAGTTCTATTGCAAGCACAGCAGACATGAAGTGGTCGACATGGTGTGAATGTAAAACAAATTCACTTGTTAAATATCTTTGCAGATGCATGAAATATGAAGGCAAAGATGCATGAAACATGAAGGCAAATTACAAACTTTTATTACTTAAACACCCTGTTCAGAAATAATATAAGAAAAATGCAAAATATTTCTCAGCCAAAATTTAGGTATTCAGTTTTAGAGGTCAACTCAAAAAGTCAAGACAATTCAAAATTCAAATATTATTATTAATTAACTTCATTTATGTAGCACCTTTCAGACATAAAATGCAGTTCAAAGTGCTTTACATAATCAGAAATTACATCATCAAATATCAATTTCAACATCACATCCAATAAAATAAACAAATACATAAAACCTAAGGTAAAATGAATCAGATACAACACATCTAATATAAAATACTAAAATGTATGAAAAACAAGCATACAAAGTAATTAACCACAACACGTCTTAATATAAAATACTAAAACATATATTATTAAGAGTATAAATACAGCTTTCAGCCAATCAGCATCATGCAAACATGAAATATCAAACACACAGTAGTAGTTCTTTACAGGTTTCACTGCACTGCTTTTACATTGTTTTTTCTATGTAAATGTGCGCGTTTGACCGTTGCACTTGCGTCTTGTGTCTCGTGCACAAAATAAATAATTTTTGCAAAACATTACATTCGAGTTAATCTGAACAATCACCAGGCCAACAAGCCCTAGTCCAATCACAACAACCGAAATATAAAAAAGCAGCATGATCTTTGGCCTTAGGGGGTTAGGGGGTGTGCCCGAAGTGTGAATCCTTATAAGGGAAAACACGATTCCTAACACTGTGTCTACACCAGACGCGAGTGGCGCGGCCCGACAAAATACTATAGAACCACTGATCTATAATAGAGATTTGTTATATATAGATCAGTCTATAGAACTCATTATAATCAGTGATGCTGTCTACACTGGATGCGGCGTGACATGACAAATCTCCGACAGTAAACTGCTGCTGCGTTCTATTTATGACGTGCTGACAAAAATTTCAAATGATTTTCAACGGTCGCTTTGTCGCGTCCAGTGTAGACAGACTTTAGCTGATGCGGCGCGGTGCGACACGACAACTGTCGCGTCCGGTGTAGACACGGTGTAACGGTTCCCTGTTACATCCTACAGTACATAAAATTTCACTTATCACATAAACAGAGTAAGGAGAGATGACTGAGGACAATGGCGAATGATTTGCAGATCCTCAGTACCACTGACAAACATATAATCTTGTAAAATGTGTGGCAAGTACTGCCGCTCCATAGTATAAACAGAGTACGTGCGATCGCAAATCTCGAAAGTGAAAGTGAAACTAAAAGCAATCGTGCATTCAAAAGCAAAATGCCAGTTTCAATGCCAGGTATGATAGCGGCTCCCTGATGCCGAAATATATATGTAGTATAATTACCCAATTATATAACTGCGAGGAAAAATATTGAAATATATATTTTCCTCCCATCTCGTATTTATTCTCTTTAGGGGTTCCGCCTACACGTAATTTTCTTTCCGAACACGGTATTGGGATGCGGGGGGAATGTAGGGGATCAATCAATGTCAAAAACATTTTATTGTAAATTTCTAAAATTTTAGCTTAATTAAAATTAAAACAGAAAATGTTAAAAATAAAAACGAATTCAAAATATTAGTAGTAACTATAAAAGTATCTCAGTGATACTAAAATAACCCATATTTGCTCAGCCGAGGATGAAGTGAGTCAGTCGCACCGAATGACAACTTTGAGACAGAAACTTGAGCTGCCGTGTAATGAGGATTAACGGTGTTCGGTGTGATCTGTGTGTTACAGTCAGCTGAACGTGTTAATTAGTCACCGCTGGATTAGCTGCTCCTAACACTCACCTGAAAAAACTTGTTTTTCAGCTGCCAAATGCAAGTAAGTGTGGCATTAAAGGTCCCATATTTTACACCTTTCTGGAGTTTTGTGCATTTTACTGTGGACTGACTGTTTTGAAACTTATATGGTAGTTACATAGCACCTAGACCTCAGTTATCGTGAAAAAAGCCAGGAAATTTCAGTTTTGACAATATGGGACCTTTAAAGGTTGCTTCATGATAGAAATTTCTCAATTTCACAACAAAAAGCAATGCTCTATAGAATGCAGTCCTTTATGACAGTTCAGTATTTTCGCATCTCGTGTAGCTTTGCTGGAGGTTTCATCAGGTAATTATTAAAGCTTTTATCCAGCTATTGAAAAACCAAACACTGCTGTTCAACTCTATTGGTTCCATGCTGCTAATAAAAAAACAAGTGTGGTAAAGATGGACAATGATAACACGTGTTTACAGCTGATAGAGTAGACTATTAGACTGCCTACTGAACTAACTGAATGGAAAAACAATGATCAGGAAGACACTAAGACACTGTTGAAAGACTAGTACTGTTAGGGCTGGGCGATTAATCACTTTTTATATTCACTTACTGTTTTGACTTGCAACAAGATCATCAAGAAAATAATTGTTGTGCCACAGTGATGCTCTTGTTTTGTTTTGTGTTATAAATCCAGAGCACCCTTTCTTTTACAGCGAAGCACAACAACAGCAAAATTGGTCTTACTTATTTTTATAGAATTTATTTTTATATTATTTGTTATATTATTTTAATGTATTATTATATTATTTGTTATATTATTTTAGCTTATTATTTTTAAATTATATATCATATTTGTATGATTTATACTTTTATTTATTATTTTTGTTTATTATTTTATATTGTTTATATTTATTTTGTATATTTTTATATGTATTTTTTATATTACAATTATTTATAGTTTTATTTTTGTTTATTATTTTTATATTGATTTTATTTATACTTTCATATTGTTTGTTTTATATTTATATTATTTGTTAATTATTTTTACATTATTTATGTTATTTTTTAAGTTTGTATTGTTTAATATTTATATTATATTGGTTATATGTTATCTTTATTTTGTATATTTTTGTATTATTTTTATATGTATTTTATATTTAAATTATTTATAGTTTTATTTTTGTTTATTATTTTTATATGTATATTATTTATGCTTTAATATTGTTTTGTATATTTTTTATATCGTTTGTTTTATATTTATATTGTTTATTATTATTTATATTTTCATTTTTATTATTTTTACTTCTTTATTGTTTAATATTTATATTATGTTATTTTTATTTTTACATTTATTTTATATTTGTTTTCAGTTGTCCAGGGAAGTTCAGGAGTATTCACTGTTAAAAAGACAAGTTTTAAAAGTTCAATAAATGCATAATGTTTCCAAAGTCAACTAGTAATTAGTGTTAAATAATCATGATCTCAGTATTGACCAATATAATCGTGATTATGATTTTTGCCATATTTGAGCAGCCCTACATTTGACCTCTCCAGTTCTTGGGGTGTCTAGTGGCTGATTTAGTGTGCAGTCGTGGAGGTTTATACGCCACACCTCTCAGCCGTGAGCGATGTAGATAAAGCGAGCCCCTGCCGGGACTTTTACAAACACGATTAGATCAGAAGTGCCGGATTGTGGTACATGAAATTCCCTCTCGATGATGCTATAATTATCTTGATGAGTTAACCATTAAGTCACTGAGAGCTTATCTGATGAGTGCTTCTGTTCTAGAGCCTGTTATCACACACACAAATGGGTTTTATGTTAATTGAGCTTTTAAGCGAGGTTTTCTTAAATTGTTAAGGGCTGAATGACATCCGTTTTGAGATTTGAAGACAGAATTTCCCGAAACACTGAATTGAGTATCAGAATAGCTGTTGATGTGCGATGTGTCATGTTTGTCATCGTTCATGGTCGTCTCAGGGGTGAAGTGGTGTCCTGTCGGTGCGGTGACCTCTCTAGCTGTTGATCGTGGCTGCGGAGAGGAATGCGACCCCCAGCGAAGGCCATCTTCTGCGTGAGACTGCACTGCAGGCTTTAGTGCTGCTGACTCGTTCTCCCATCATGCCGAGCGCTTGATGTATAACTAGAGTGAACAATGATGAACTTTAAATCACGCCTCATTCCTGTATCATTTATTTATTTCATCAAACATATTTTATTGGACTGTCCAGCTTTTAATGTACAGAGAAAACTCTTTTATGAAGTGAACTCACTTAAACAGTTATTTAGTCAAATTTTGCCAGGAAACGTTTTAGAATTTTTATCACGTTAATGTAAAAAATCTTGTGTGATATAACTTGTGTTTGTTTGTTTGCTGGTTTTTATTGTATTTGTTATACTTGTATTTTTAAAATTGTTTTTGCCATGAAAATAGCCTTTGATGCTGACATGGCATTAAATAAATATATACTATACTATACTATTTATTTAATCACTTTACATTTTTATTATTTTATTTTATTTATTATTATTTACTTTTTTAAAACCACACAGTAAACCCAAAGTGCTGAACATAGCTAATAAAACAAACGAAAAT